>NC_044002.1:9449899-9709899 GCF_902150065.1 Myripristis murdjan
GCGCAGGGAAGACAACTGGACTGTGACTCTTGCGTCACAGCGGGCCGAATCCAGGTAGCAACAGCAGAGTTTCACTGGCGTTACCACGGAGACCGTTCTCCAAATCTCCGGAGATCAAAACGGAACATTCCATGTGCTCGCACTGACAGCGCTGCTGTCAAAGCTGCGAGGTGGATGTGAGGTGGAGAGGAATGTGAATCCGCCGCGGTGAGAAGGAACAGGAAGCGTGATGTGCCGTTCGTGACAGCGGGCGCTCGCTGCCAACATTTTTAGAATTTCTTCCCGGTTACAAATTAAACTCTATCCCTCAGTTTTTTCACTCCAACTATGTGTTTTCCTGCTCATTTGTTTTATTGACTGTAAGTGTGTTTACTGATTCACAGTTTAATTTTCCAAGAGGGGGATGAGGAGAAGTTGTGATTTAAAGTTTTGAATTTGGTGAAGAGGGCAATTATCCTCTCAGAGTCTCAGTATTCCATATGAGGATGGATAGAAAATGTTTTCCATCTGCAGCCGGAGCAGCTCGTGGTAAACTGGACTAAAAATGGGAGCATCACTGAATAATTCACAGCCAGGAACTGAGGTGTGCTGACTTCAATCATTTGAGACAGATCTTGACCACCTGAGCATGGTGGTACATGTAACACTGGACCAATACACACACACGCACACACACACACACGCACACACACACGCACACACTATTGTGTCTAATGCTGTGTCTCCCTACCATACATAGCAGACTGATCTGCATAAAACAGCACTACAGTTGACACACACACACACACACACACACACACACACACACACATACACATTCGCATATACACCCTCATACAAACTTGGCCTTAGAGGTGCAATCAGTCAGTCAAGGTATAGCAGGGAGGCTCAAGGCCACTGGTATGAGAACAGCAATTTAGACCTAGATGTCAACACAGTAAATCACACTGGACTTTAAGAGGCAAAAAAGTAAAGCCTGCCCTCATTGTAATTCCAGGAGTAGATGTTGAATGAGGGATATATATATATATATATATATATATATATATATATATATATATAAAATTCACACAACTTTTCCTATCCCTCTAGTGCTCCAGCATTTTCATCAGAATAAAGTGTAGGCAGTGGCTGCATTTCATAAAAGTTTAGAAAGCACAGCACAGAGGGCAGTAGGGTAAAAAAGTGTGAAGAACATTATTAGTGAATCTATTTGCACAAACATGGCGGCTGTTTGGTATGGTAATATCGCTCCTCGCGTGGCACTCGCACGCAAAATCCTTTGGAGAAGGTGATGCAAGCTTCACGCAGATGAGGGATATCCCTTTAACCAATTTGCCGTGCACACTGGGACATGCGGATGAACTAGCAAAAACAGCCTCACGCCTGATTAGCACATTGGCTCACGTGGCTGTAAACATGGTAAAAGCATTTTCTTCACACACGCACGCCTATAAACGTCGTATACGCCAAGCAGTCGTCAACACCTCATCACACCCACCCAGGGAGGCTCACGCTCAGACATGCCACAAACAGACATGCACACGTTTTCCCCAATACAAGTACATCCACATCATTACCACTTACTGAGGCCATGAACCTGCGCTTGTGCCTTATGGAAACAGTTAGGCAAGATTTTATGCGCACAAAATATACATATACTGTCATGTATGCATGATAGTAAACTTAGCTATATGTACAAAATACAGTCTTGCACAGCAGACTGCATAAAAAGTGCCCTGCTGCACGCTTAAGTGAAATCTAATTCCCATTTGCATGGATCCGAGTACTCAAACACACACACACACACACACATACATATTTACACGTCTGCCCCTTTCTGCCCAGATACTGTACAATGATGATGCTACTTTGGTCCCCAAACAAGATTATTCACGCATCTCTCTTTCATGCGTCTCTCGGCCGCTCTCTTTCACTCCGTCTGAACAGTGTCTTTGTCAGACGGCCTCTCATGCATGGCTGAGCAGGGAGGCCGCTGTGTGCCCGCTGCAGCATTTACATATGATGAAGGTTTTCCTTTTAAGCTCATATGTGGAAATATTGCTGGTAAGGCCCAAACAAGTTCATAGCAATGCTGGAATTGTAACACACACAGTCACAGCTCACTTTAGTGATGCTAAATATCAGCTACTTACAAAGACTGTCTTTGTAAGTAGCTGATATTTAGCAAGTAAGGTTTTTGAAATTTCTTTGAAATTATCCCCAAATTATATTTTACCTCAGAATGTATTGGACACCGAACCATATGGCTTTACCATATCACCAAACTCATTTTGAACAGATGATTTTGAACGTCCACAGCGATCAACAACAATTCAAGTCATTGTTTCAATTCAGTACTTTCAGACAAAAAATGACCTCCAACAGCTACCACATATGACGACTACTACTACCACTACTACTACTACCACTACTACTACAACTACTACTACTACTACTACTACTAATAATAATAATGATAATAATGTCTTTTTTGTATTCAGACAAAAGTCAAAGCGATTCATTCTGTTTCCTTTACCAGACTTCACTTCGAAACATCTCTGATGACGATCATAATAATGACCATGATGAAAAACCTACATAAAAATAATATTTAAATTTCATTTCAGCACACTTAATCAGTTTCCCATGTCACATCTAACAACTGCCCATTTACTGGAAACCCCAGCCTTCTGCACAGGAAGTGAACCACCAACCACAGTGGAGGAGTGTAAACACGTCTGCATAGCAACAAGGCCTGCCAAAGCACGAGAGATGCATGAGAAGAAATGGTGTGTGTGTGTCTGAGATAAAGGTGTGTGCTGTCTGGACCAGGGCATGCACATATTTGTGTGTGTGTGTGCGTGTGTGTGTGTGTGTGTGTGTGTGTGTCTGGTACAGGGGTTGTAGTCTGCAGGGGGGCTGTTCCCCTTCATTGGGCACAGAGATACAATGTAAACAACTGCTGCAATCGCCCAATCAGACAACACAATGCAGTGACCACCCATGCCCTGCTTGTAACCCCACCACCCACACACACACACACACACACACACACACACACACACAATACACATGACAATGGATGTGACACACATAGTTTGAATTTATAGTTTATTGATTTAAAAAGGGGACACTGCACATGATCAAACATTCAGTTCAAATGTACACTAGCATATACTTGAACCATATTACTGAACATGCATATATATATATGGACACACACACACACACACACACACACACACACACACACACAGACACGTACGCATGTACAAGCAGAGTATGGAATGAAGTGCTAGAGGACAGACAGCAGAGACGTTCATGACTCTATCTGACCTCATTTCAGTGTGAGTGTTTGTACGTCTGGAGTGGGGGACATGGCAGACAGACATACATTAGTGATGGAGCTGCACTTTGGTAGGCAGCTCACACACACACAATTGCATGCAAATGTATGCCAACACATTTTTCTTTATGCACTGTAAAAAGAATTCATTGGAGCTCCACATTATCCGCCAAGCACTACAGCATGTGTGATATTGTCACCTCGACAAAATGCGATACGAAAACTCCAGCACGGGCTGTAATATTGTTTGTCCTTGTGTAAGTCCTTGCTGGCTGGTGTTTGATTCCTCTGGAAGGGATCCACAAAGAAATCCCTGTGCAGACCACAGGATCCCATCACACCTCTCTGCTCTAGTCTGGTGGCGCAGTGTGTTGGGAGGATGAGGAGACGTGAGACAGACTGACAAATTAGTAATCAAAGACTGACAGAAACAGTGCTGTAATGATTTCTCCTGGTGAATATCAACTGCTCTCTCTCTCTGTCATTAGCTGGGTTTCTATCCAAGAATTTTAATAGGATTATAATGCATAAAATTAGAAAACATGAAGGTAAACGACAAAATTTGGTGAAAATGTAATTGGAAAAAAGCATTCATAGTCACTTAAAGTGGAGGTGGAACAGATTTTTTTTGTCAGTAAAGACATGTATTAAATAGCAATGGAAATGCATTTTGCAAATGAATATTTACATAGCCTTCAGTGATTCAGTCTCATTGCACGGCAGTTCAAAAGCAGTTTTGGACACTCTGAACTGTTTGTGAAACATTTGCTCCATCAAGACCACCCATCTATAGGAAAAGAAAAAAGAGCCTGCATAGAGACCTGCATCACTGTGGTTGTACCTGTGCTGATCAACGTTTTTACATTACAAGATGCAATGGCAACATTTCATCCAGAGCAGAAATGCTGCGTTTGGGCAGATGTCATCAACTGGTAAAGTCAGAAAAATGGCATGTGACCAACTAGGATTTAGCCGGATTTTATGCTAGTAAACATATGTCTGGGCCAATGACATCATCCACTGAGAGATGTAAACAATGAACACCAGGAGCAACGCATTTAGGTCTCTGTTGGTGACAGCCTCCCTCACTCCTCTTTCAAACCATCTGTCCTCCCTGTCCACAATATGGTCTTTATTATCCTTGAAGGAGCGTCCATTATGCTTCAGGTGCAGTCTTGTTCAGTCTTGAGCTGAGGAGTTGGTCCCTCTGTGTCAAGCCATGCGTTTGATTGATGGCTGATTAGTTTCGCTGATGTATAGGTCTGTGCATTCCTCACTGAACCGGACTGTAGACTCTTTTTTTTGGATCAGTTTCTGTCTTAGTGTTGCTGGGTTTGACGTGGTGCTGCTTAAAATTGTCCCGAGTTCCTTCAGACAAGAATGGAGGATGATGTTTAATCTTCTTTTCTTCACCACTTTTTCAGTGTGATGAAATTCTATCTGGTGTTTCAGAAGTTTGGACTTGTTCCACATTTGTATGGAGGCAAAGTGAATGTGTCCCTCTCTTCTCTGTCTGGGTCTGTTAGTGTGTCTGTGTGTGTGATTTAGTGAACCATTTGAGTGGAGGCCATGTAAAGGCAGCGCTGGGACAATAGACCCCGGGGTCAGATCCATTCTCATTTTACATCCGATTTATACACGACACAAGGTAGATAGATTGATTTAATACTCCAATACATGCATAAATAACAGCAAAGGTACGGCACCTATTAGTCTCATAGGAGCACACACACACACACACACACACACACACACACACACACAAAAAGAGAGAGAGAGAGAGAGAGAGAGAGATCGAGAGAGAGAGAGAGAGAGAGCAATACATCTTCATAAAGTGCACATGCCACTGTAAATTTCTGCCATATATTGAATGGGCAGACTGCTTCTCTCGCTGTTCAATATTCATGGTAATAGAGATAGAGAGGAACAGAACAGCCTGAGCTAAACCACACACACACTCCCCCACACACACACACACACACACACACACACACACACACACTGATTGAGGAAAATTATGTCACATTTTGGCCTTGCATTAACACACATTCACCTTACAATGACAGTAATTTCCAAGTGGAGGGTTTCCTTCCAAAATGCCGCATATCGATTTTGAAAAGAAGTTACCTGGAATTCATTCTTCAGTACCTCATAAATGTAGATGATTCAATCCAAACTGTTACTCCCTTGTAAAAGTCAGGAAATTGCTAAAAAATGATATGATTTATAATGGGTTTTACTTTATGGCAGCAATCATTTTATTACAGAATGGATTTTGGATAATGGATCCTGTTTTGTAATGAAATTGCAGAGTATTTTGTGATTGCACCTACGATCTTCCACAAGGCTGCTTCCAACTTTTTCTTGTGCACCATGGGTCGATCCGGGGTCTTGGGTTTCTCTGTCACGGGTAGCAGGATTAAGAAACCAAATCCCATGCTGAGCTGAGAATATTCGAGTCTCCTTGTGCCCAGGCAGAGGGCGAGCAAAGGTGTGTGTGCAGTCAGGCTAAAGATGGGATTGTCTTTTAGGACACACTCACTGAATTCACAAAAAACGGAGTCTGCGAGGCTGTGAGCCTCTTGGGATATTGTGCGAGTAAGCGTACCGCATCCATCTGGCCCATCACCCCCCCCCCCCCCCCCCCCCCACCCCCCACCCCCCATCTCTATCTCCTCCCCTGTTCTCTTCCTTTCATCTCCAGGTGGGCCTACAGCCCACTGCATGCATGTATTAGCACTTCCTTGAAGTGAGGCGACCTTCGGACGCCCTTTAGTTTCCATAGCAGCGAGCAGGCTAGTAGCGTAGCATTAACATTTGCCGAGTTAGAGCAGCGGTCTGATCAAAGCTCCATTGATTTTGTGTCCCAGATTTATTCAAAATAGCCCCCCAATTAGAACTGAGCAAGGCAATGTCTCTCTCTTTAACTAAGATGAGGGCTTCTAAATGAATTTGGCTGGAAAGGGATCAAGAAAGTCAAAGTGGGAGTTAAGGCTGGTGAAAGAGATTGTGATTGCGTCTGTGATTTGGAGAGCACTTTTGAAAGAGGAGAACAGAAAATGAGGAACTATTTTGTTCGTTCCAGACATCCTGTTGACTTGTCTTTGAATTAAAATTCAAGGCAGCTCTCCCTGCAAGGTCTCAGGGCTGTTTTCAGAGGTGTTGTGTGTATTTAACCAACTGAGGATTCACCACATTGCAAGGCTGCAACAGTTACAAAATAGCAGCAACAGCTTTTGAGGATTGCCCTGAAGCATTTCGTTTATTGATGGCCATTTAACTCTTCAACCCTGCCAGTCCCATCGGGGGGCGGGAGGGTCGTCTTTCCAAACGCATGCTGCTTTGCTTAAACCCACAGAAACCCGCACTTTGTTTTAAATTCTAGAGGAGATCCTAAGTTTTCCAAAGACAACAAATATGTCCTAATAATGCACAAGACAGCTCTATAGTGAGATGGTGCAGCCATAAAACAGCAGCATGTTGTGTTTGAATTTTTCACTCAATACAACTCATATCAGTTTTTCAAACTTTGAAGCTGCTTAAGGGGGAATTTATGGGGAAATCAGAGTACAGCTGGTTAAAATATAACCCTTCACCATGGGCTGAAACACAGCAGAGATATAATAATTTGTCAGAGGTAGAGATAGTTGGCGATGGGGGTTACAGTAATGGATAGACTCATTTGGTGTATTGATTTGTGCCGTAGAAGAGCTGTGTGTGTTAACCCTTTGAAGGCACCACAGAGCTGGATGAGGTGGATTAGCAGACAGCCACGAGACTAGCTGGAATTCACTCATTTAGACTATGGAGCTTATTGCTCAGTGCAATATTTTGAGATATTAGAGATTAATCCGGGAAGCACACACACACACACACACACACGCACACACATGCACACACACACGCACAAACTCTTCAGCAGAGTGTGTGGTGGACAGAAGGATGGTGAGATTAGATGTGTGGGGAGTCAGGGATCAGACAGACAGAAGAGACAGATAAGCAGATACAGATACAGGATTAACACACACATACACACTGTCACATACACACACACTCTGTCACACACACACACACACACACACACACACACACAAATGAACACAAACTGTCACACATACACACACAGTAACACAGATTTGGATTTAGGAAGTGGCAGCCAACTGAACTTTGCCCTGAGCTGAGACAGAATTGCATCTGAGACGCACACACACACACACACACACACACACACACACACAAACTGAGAGACACTGAAAGACGCTTAAAGCTTTTGGAGAGGTGCAACATGGACAAATAGAGATTCAGCGCACACAAACTCCATACAGGTTCCTATTCTTCTATCGCTCTCTGTTTCTCCCTGGTTACCCACAGCCTCGCCTCTTGTTTAGCCTCTGGTTTGGGATTTAGCATAATCAATTACACAATGCACCCTCCTCCCCCTCCGCCTCTTCATCCTCCTCCTCCTCCTCCTCCTCTCTCTCCATCCACCCCCTAACATCCCTACTGTATTTGAGCTTTTCAGTGCGGATGATTGAATGTCACTCTCTTTTCATGTGCTTGCGTCTGTGCAGAGGCAGAATATTGAGACATCGTGGCATTTCGGCTAGCCTTTGTGCCCGAGCCGCTGTGAGCCGCCGATAAAAGACGCAACACGCTCAGTCAGAGATCAACCTTTCATGGGAGAAGGAGGAGGAGGAGAGGGAAGAAAAAGGAAAGTGATTCAAAAGCTCAAAAGAGGAAAATAAAGAAAAGAGAGGGGCGACGGGGTGGGGTGGTGATGCAAGAAAAGCACAGGGTCACTGTATCGCGGCCAACAGAGGGAAGGGAGTGTGTACCTGGGTTTGTGTGGATGGATGTGTGTGTGTGTCCGTGGGTAGAAATGTATGTTGAGAGAGGGAGCGAGACAGTGAGCAGACAAGCGGAGAAAATAGCAGAATGCCACACAGGTTTATGAGATGTGTGCTCACTCTTTCAGTCTTTGATTACGCTGGCTTTCATGATTAGGACGCCGCGAGGCCTTGCTGGCCATACGGACTGAGCTCGGGGCCATTATACGAGCATGAATAATGCAATGATCAGCCACAACCAGCCTGTTGTCTCGCTCCGCCTGTCTGCTCACCACTTCAGGGTAGGGGACAAACTGTAGCCATGCACAGTACAAAAAAAAAAAAAAAAAAAAAAACTCCTAACTCGACCATGCAAAATCAAGATTGATGTAATTCCAGCTGCATGGCTAAAGTGGTGTAATAGAAAAGCTGCTTTCCAAAATGAGCTGTATATCCATTTTGGGAAAGAAAATGACTAAATTTCATTATTTAATGTCTGTAAAACATACACAATCCACTTTTTGGCAACCCAAGGCTGAAGTTACCCCCTCTCCTTTAAAATGTGCTGCAATTGGTTTAATTTAATGTTATCAATCCTTTTGAAAGAGTTGGTGCCGTTTTGTTAACCCGGTCCCATCAGCGGTTTTGACATTACAAATGCCTGTGAATATTTCACTCAATATAACCGTGATGGAGCTTCACTGAAGCGTCGCAGCCAGCAGATACAGTATATTTGACATTCTCATACAATGTGGAATTTAAAAAATGAAGCTTTAAGACATTTTGAAGCTTCTTAAGGGAAAATGTATGGAAAAATGAAAGTTAAAGAGGTTAAAATGTCCGACATCTCTGGTTCAGGCGACGTCACATAAACATGTCAGGATGTTTTTGGAGGTGGAAGATGGCCTGTGTATCTAGGATTATTTCCCCAGGTAGAACTTATTCTCCAGTGGCCCTTTGGCAAAACATACATGTTGTTTTTTGATTATTGTTAGGGGAAGCGGCCTCTTACTCTCTGTCAGTGCTGATATTCTCTTACATGCTGTCAGTGTTGGTGATTATGCGGAGCAATTCAGTCGCAGGGTGCTACTGAGAGTGGAGATGTCTATGAACTCTGGAACAGGCATAAACAGCAGTCTGATGCAATATGCTGTAATTGCAGGGCTGACAGATACACACTTAAGCGATGTGTGTGTGTGTGTGTGCGCGAGCGTGTGCACGTGCGTGTTTGTGTGTATGCGTGCATGAGAAAGCATGAGAAAGTGTGAAGCAGAGAGAGAGTCAGCCACAGACAGAAAGAAAGTGAAAATAAACGGGGGTGGAAAAACCCATTAGGTCTCAATAATATGGATGAGCAGGAGGTAAATAGAGGCAATGTGTGCACACTATATGAGTGTGTGCAGCACACAGTAATTAAAGCAATTAACACAAATGCACAACAGTGACATCTGTGGCCTGTCTGACCATCCAAGCAGCATCCACAAAGATCCACAAAATGGCTGCTGACACAATAGGAAATCAGGCCATGGTGCCTAAGATGGATGCTGTTGCACCCGTCTGCGCAAACAGCCGAGATAAGGGGCGGCAATCCAGTCATGGCTCAAGATAAATAATCTGATTTACTACGTGCTGTATATCTCTTTTGGAAAGAAAATAATTTAAGTTAATCATTAAGTATCTCTAAACACTCCAGGTGTGTGAGGTGTTGCCATTTTGTCAGTCAAAACAACTTGAATTACCATCTTTTGGCTAAATAATATCATCATTGTGCTTTCCACTATTTACACTTTTGCTTATGTGCCACTGTTGATGGTTACTGTACATTCTTTATTGTCGTACAAAACTTCTTAAACTATTACATCTATGACCAGTGTTGGGGAAGTTATTTTCAAAACGTAAGCATATTACTTATTTCTTATGGACAATGTGACTTTAACATTAATTTCATACGACTTGCCTTATTGATGGGTCATGTTGACAAGTTCAACAAGTGGTAGGCTACTGAAAATAATTCAAACAGACACAAAATAAAGTCTGTTCATGCTTTATGCCTTTCAGACACAAAACAACTTCACACAACTCCTTGTAATTAGTTAAAAATAGCGTCAAGAAAAAAGAAATCCACAGTTGGGGTTCCTGATGCCAACAAACTCCCAGTGAACACTAAAAACCAAAAACCAAAAACAAAACAAAACACTGATATGTAGGATAAATTATGTTGCGGACTGCTTATTAAAACAAAAACAATAAGTGAATTAGATGCTGCAAGTAGTGCATGTTACTTACAGCAATAAGTGTAACAATATAACTCCATTTTAAACAGTAACTTGTTACATCATTCCATTTAGTAATGTTAAATAACTCGTTAAGTTATGTAACGCATCAACACCACTAATGACGTAGCCTATTTAATTATATCACAGAGCTGAGCTGTTCTCCCCTTATACGGGCTCCTATTGAGCCACATTATCATCCACTGTGTCCATGTTTTTGAACAGACTTTATTTATATTTATTAAGTGGATCTAAGCCCGCTCAGCTTTATTGAGGTTGGCAGCACCATGCCAACCAGCTTCTACCTCTCTGTTGTCTCTCAGGCAGGATGCAGGATGCTGTGTTGTTTCAGAGAACACTGCTCCAGCACTCAGCATTATGTAAATGCCAGACCACAGTGGAAGATACCATTTGATGGTCTTATGTAAACGGCTCCTCTACTGCCTGGCTGACTCATTCCTGCTCAAACCTGTGCTTTGTGGGTGTTTGTGTGTGTGTTTGTCAACCATTGACGGCGCTCACGCAAAGGTGCAATCGTCACGCCGCCATCTGTGCCTGTGAACGTCAGACATGACACACGCATGCAGTGACCCTGGACCTTTGACACTGCTCATAATTGGTTTTCACAGAGAGATACAGTATAGAGACATGCTGCAGAACACCCAAGAGCAGGTCAAGGTTGCGCTGAATTCCTGCTTGATGCTCCAAACACATCGTAACACAAAACAAAAGACATTTTCCAATTCCATGAAACGAATGAAGAGCTTCAATTAGCCTGTGGTAAAATTAGGCCATATAGTTTCTTTCTCAGTATATCCCTCCTTTGTTCTCTAAGCTCTCTCTCTCTCTTTGTCTCTCTCTGCTTATGTAACTCTGTCCCCAAAGCTGAGGTGACCATGCTGTAATGGATGAGGAGGGGAGGGGATGCTGTTAAAACAGTTGTATGGTGGGTGGAGGGCCTTGTATTTCAGATTAATAGATCTGGGTGAGTGCCTTGGGCTAGAAGCTGCTTGTCAAGTTAGTGGCAAAGGGAAAACAAAAGGAAAAGCGGCCCGCCCTGTTGGGTAGGCTTTTTTATGTGCTAACGTTGTGGCATTACAGTTAAAAGCCCCCTGTGGAGCCACAGGTATCAGGTAACAGCTGAGAAATCTGACACAATTTAGGAGTTACCTTGCTCCAAATGGGTGTCTCTCCTCTCTCCTCCTGGGGAATTATTGTTTTTGTGTTTTGATTCGACACTGTGATTGGATCTGGTGCTTGTAACCCCACTGGGCTCTTTAGCCTGTGGCTCCAGTAAATTAGTACATGACAAAGCCTACTTGAGATGGTGCTTTTCCCGTCATTTTATTTCATGTGTGGTAATTGGAATATAAACTGCTGAACATCCATTTTAGCAAGTCCTTTAGTTTCATATTCTTGTTTTTTCTTGAAAAAAAGTGGAAAAAATCTGCCTGTGGGATGAGATAATTTCACTACTTTTCAGTGCTAATCAACTTGTTTGCAGAATTACCTTAGATCAAGAGTCATTTTCTTGATACTAGTGGGCTGATCTGCCTTATTCTGGCTTGTTTCAACATTTTTATACTTGTTAGGAGAAAAATTCCTGAAACAAGCAAAACTGCATTGGAAACAAATTGGATTATCTCATATTATGCAGGATTTTCACTCTGAATATGACACTAAATTACTTGTAAAGACAGAGATTTTTGTATTATATTCCATGTACTTCATTGCATTTTCCACATTAGCAGCAACATGCCTTGAGATCTATGGGTTAAATTTTCTGTAACCAAGTAATCATAGAAAGAGGGAATAATTAAAGGGAGCACTTATCATCAATAATACGCGCCATTAACATCAAATGTCACGGTTCATGTGTGCGGCTTGAGCCAAGACGTGCTCTATGTGGAGCAGAGGTGCTTATGAAAGATTTAGACCTCTATAGGTGGAGAGGGCTGTATGGAGTGGGTGGATGCAGACATGCAAGACATGCACAAGTGTGTACGTCAGCTTACATGTGTGCCACACACACACAGACACACATGGAAACATCCATAAAGCACGCACACATCCACTCTTCCCCACATACATCCACTTCATGAATACACATAACATCAACCTATATCATTAGGCAGGCCCAAAATCAAAGTTGCCACCCTCAGCAGCATCCATTATCAAAAGCCAAAAGAGAATCACTCTATATTTATGATATTCCATTATCTGCCTTTCTACTTTCTTCCACGGAATTTATTTTTTGCTTCGCCAGAGGGATTTTTTGTTTTGCTTACTTGCCAGGGCACTCTCAGTGTGTGAGAAGAACAAACTATAAAGCCAGCCAGCGAGGGGTACGCACACTGGAATCTGCTCTATGATTATGTATAGAGCACATTTAAATTCCGTCTCTTGTTCTATTTGTGAGCCTCAGCACTTTCCAACAGTCAGAGGAATTCAAGCAATGTGAAAAATGGGTTGAAAAATAGGTTGAACGTCAAAGACAAGCGCACTGGCTTACAAATAGTGCACGAGTAGTGGATCAGGTTCAGTGTGCGCAAACATTAGCACTATATGACTCAAAGCCTGGTGCTTTCAGCTGTGTGGGATTGGATTTGTGTGCAAAAATGTTGAAATAAAGCCAGAACCCTGCGGTCTTGTAGCTCCACGCTACAAAAAGAGAACAAGGCCATGTGGGCCAGTTTGTCTGGAAGATTTGCAGACAAAGACGAGACCGGTTGGTGGGGGTAGCATCCATCCCAATCGACTTTTTGTGTAAAATCAATCAGGTACAGGGATTAGGAGACCTTTTTTTGTGGAAAAAGCAAAAAAAAAAAGTCCACCTTAAAAAGTTATTTGGTTTCATATTTTAATTGCAGCTTTGTCTCCTGAAAGCAAATGAATGAATAATCCAATAGAATGAGATATGTCCACTTGTTTCCAATTCTGCCTCACTTGCTTCAAGAATGTGTGTGAACAAGAGTCAACAGTTTGAAAAAGTTGATGTCAAAGATGCTGAATAAGGCAAATCACCAAAACACTATTTTACAGGACTGCTTTGGGCTGCACTGGCAGATTTTTTCACCTTTTCCTAAAAAGAAGATACTGAAATCTGTGTAACATTGCTTCCAATCACAAGACAATGTATTGTTTCATATTGCAGGAAGCTCTTCAAATACTGTGGGCATTTGAATAAATGAATTGGAGTAAAACACGGTTGACTGTTAAACTGTGTGTTTTGCTAAACTCCATGTATTTATCACATCCCAGCATCCTGCAGTCTGTGTACTAGTGACACATATTGTTTTCTTTGTCCTGTGTCTCCATGGATTTTTTTGCACAGTGATGGTTCAATCTCTCAGTCAGGGGTTAAAACCTCCCGTAATGGGGCCATCCATCCTCGTAGTAGGACTTGGGGAGAAACTTTCGGCTCATTGCTCTCTGTCACACACACACACACACACACACACACACACACACACACACACTGAAAGTGGATGAATACATATGTACGCGCATATAAACAGACACAATGAGGGAAAGAACACACAGATGAGTGTGTAAACATGCACCCATGACGTGCACGGAGATGGAATGAGAAAATACAAAACAAAGAGATAACACACTCACACACACACACACACACACACACACACACACACACACACACACGCACACACACATATGAACACACCTGAGCCAAAACAAATTACACCATCCCCCACTCCTCTGTCTCTCTAATATGGATGAAGGAGGTACTTGGCGACTCGACGACCCTCATTTCCACACCAATGAAGAGCGTCCAATACAGCTGTAGCTGATGAAATACATTACCCAGAGATGCAACACTCCCTCAGCAGATGATACCACCCCGAGAACAAAAGCTGTCAGCGATGAAAGGACGGCCGAGAGGAACACCTGTTTCCACTGTGAAGTGGCTCTGCAAAAAGCAACTTAGAAGAAACTGCTCAGGTGTATGAAGTGTCTTTGGGTTGGGGTCTGTTTACTCTCAGGACAGGAAGTTGGGATTTTGTTGCACCAACACTTAAAAACTTTTTTGGCATGACAAGCTGTCCACACACTGACAGTGAGTGAGTGTTTGTGGCTTTAACAAGTAAACTATGGATTTAGCGGTCATGGCAGACGTCATTCATGGGATTTTGACAAAACTTGAGCTACAATGTTTGCCTAACTGTATGTGCCTCAAAATATCTTTTAGGATTTAGGATTATCTTTTGGATTTTTGTGGCATTTTTAATTGGAAGAAGAGAGTCTGTATTATTAGCAGGGGACGGTATGTTTAGTTTCCTTGTGTCGTATTGACTGACGAATCTTAATCCCTGCTTAATGATACCATGATAACAGGAGATAAATATTAATAAATGTTTGACAATATAACTTGCTTTCTGTAGAATCAGTGGCTGATTAATCTGTTGCTGAAAGCCATTTTGAAAGATTCGCTGTTTGTTACAGTTCCAGTGGTTAGTTTGTAATAAACTGAAGAAGAATTGGGCAATTTGCATGAGCAGTAATAACAGACAAAGAGAGGAGCACCGCCCACCAAAACCAAGCCACAGAACTGGACAAATCATTTGGCTTCCTAATTATTTCCTGGAAACTCCTCAGTGATCACCAAAGATATAAATATATATATATATATATATATATATATATATATATATATATATATATAATAAAACAAAAAAACAAAAAAACAAAACAAAAAAAAAAAAACAAGAATTCTGTGGATTAGCACTTGCAGTGGTGGTTTCATGTCGCGCAGCGCTGCGTATGGTCATGGTCCAAAGTGTTATCCGAGCTATGTGTACGCTTTCCAGAACATCATGTTTGTACATGTGTGTTTGTGTGTGTTCACATGTGCCTCCGTGCACGAGTGTGTGTTGGGTGCATCTCTCCAGTGATGTGTTGAGCCCATATGGTCGACAGGCCTCGGTCGTCCCAGAACAGGAGAAGGCCGAGTCCATTATGTGGCGATTTGGCAGAGCACGGACCGTTACCTCCGCTATCCTTTCACTCCCCTCACAAACCTGCATGGATGATGTGGCGCACACACACACACACACACACACACACACACACACACACACACACACGCACACAAGCAAACTGCAGCTGAACACTCATAAACACTCATCTACACTGTGTGTGTGTGTGTGTGTGTCTGCATGTGTGTGTGTGTGTGTGTGAGGTAACGAAGCGTCCAGTGTGTGGGAGTGTGTCCTGCCAGGAGAGTGTGTGTCCTCGGAGCGGGCATATGGGCACAGAGACGGCCGTCAGCCAGCCTGGCTCAGGTTACTGTTACCTCTCTGTCACCTCCTGGACAACGGCAGATGCCACACCAGCGTGGGCAGAGGAAGAGCTAACACACACACACACACACACACATGAACACACACAAAGGGATGTGTGCACAGCGCAAGGTAAAAAGGGTCAAACTCTCACTCAGGTTTTACATTCATAAAAATGTGCACCCAGTCACAGATGCTGTATGATCTCATCATTATGAGACATATGAGACTTATGAGACACAACTCATTTGTGTTATGGGTCTACTTCAGTGTGTCCAAAATAAAAAAAAAAAACAAAAAAAAACATCTTAACAATCATGTAGTCTCACATTCAGCTATTAAAACAAGTAAAAAAAAATCTGTCAGTGGGATGAGACAAGAGTTTTCAAACTTTTTTAGGCACCGGGCCCCCAAGGTGACTCTCAAAATGCTGTGGACCCATATATATATATATATGTATATATATATATATATATATATATATATTTGTCCCATATGAACTGTGATATTTTGGATATATTAAGTTTACTATTGTTTACAAGCCATATTTGAGCACAAACCAATGCAGCATGGTGAAATTCAAATATAATGTTAAAGTAATCACTCATACACTCATTTTGCTGAGGAAGCCTCCCCTCAGACCGGTCTAACCGCTCTAACCGCTGGGCCATCCTGCTGTCTAAAATGCTTCCTTTTCGTGAAGCTGGATCATGTTGCCTTCGTCTTGCCAGGTCAACACGCTCCAAGGAAAGCTGAATACAACAGAGTAGTGGGGTAGTGGGTTAGCAGTCTGGGTAGATTTTCCAAGATAATCCTTCACGACAGCCTGGAAGCATAACTGTGGGTCAAGACTGTTTTTGAGCAGCAGTGGCGCACATGACACACATAACAAGTAAACAACACATCACACATAACACATCACATTGTCATGTATCAGAATAACCAGCCTTTTGTTGCAAAACGATGTGCAGGAAAATAACCAAGGGGGTTTAGTATGCGGTCATGGCCCTATTTCCCTCACATGCACAGATATAGGATAACACTCCTTGGAGGTTAGCATGTGCTCCCCTCACCAGTGCACTGAGCCGTGCATTCATCCATAGTGGCTAAGAGATAGCACCTCTGGCATGCAAGCAACACACACAAAAACACAGTCGTATATCGTGATAGACATACACACTGAGATGCTCTTGAACACACTCACACACCATCCATAGATTGTCATACCGGGCACATGACGGGGCTAATGTATACTACTTTGTGTTACACGTATATGCACTGATCAGTATGTGAGCACATCTATACACACACACACGCACACGCAGTAACATCCTTCTAAGAACAGATATGATATGATTGGGTAAGACAATAATGAAACTTTAACGGTCCCTGCGGAGAAACTGGGTCACCGCAGCATCAAAAGAAAAGGAAATAAATATAAAATGAACAAACACAACGTAATGGAAGTGATAGAGAAAATAGAGGATACAAGAGATAATAACACAAATGGAACATATTGAGGATAATACAACAAGTGGAGCAGACTGAAGATTAAGATGCACTAATGCAGAGCTTTGAGGTTTTTTTTTTTTGTTTGTTTTATGCTGACTATTGATGGATTCAGACGCTAACAGATGTCTGCGTTTTACATGTCGATGAATTTACAGTAAAGCACACACGCTCACCCATCCAGTCACCCACCCTCCCACTCACCCACTAAACTCACACAGACACACACACAAACAGACAAGCTGACAAAGTGCAGGATGGTTGGCAAAAGCAGACAGAGATTTCAGCTGGCCTTGGGGAAGCAGACACCGGCTGGATGTGTGTGTGTGTGTGTGTGTGTGTGTGTGTGTATGTCTACTGTCTTCACTATTGATGCGTCTAGTTCAAGCATGCACAAGCACAAATATAAACACACACACACACACACACACACACACACACACACAAAAACACATGTCCGTGTTATAGCTTGTGCATACACTACCACTACCATTCTAGTGTGCTGCAAAGCTGAGCAGTGGAACTGGGTCACCTCTCCACGGGGCGGTGGAATAACAACAGAAATATATAAATATAATGTGGCATACAGTCCTGTCAGAATTATCCTGCTGTCTGTCTGTCTGTCTGTCTCTCTTTCTGTCTGAACAAATGTAATTGGGGAGCAATGAGCTGGAATACACATCGCAGGGCACGAGCATCCAGATTGCTCTTTTTATGAAATGAAGGAATTAGGAAACCACTGACATGTAAAAATTGCTGTTAGCGTGCATATCTATGTGTGTATGAATGTGTGTGTGTGTGTGTGTGTGTGTGGCTGAAAGAGGCTATGGGGGTTGGGAGGTGAAAGGTCGAGCTGTTGTCTAGCCTTTTGTCCTTCTGGCTATACCCAATAGCATTACATTTCAGACAAGCACACACAAATTGTTTTGCACACACATCCACACACACACATCCACACACACATATACACACAGAGGTTACACACTTGACCTCGCCATTGGCCACAACTGTCTGCATGTATTGCATATGACCTAATGCCGTCAGTGTTAAAAAAAAAAAAAAAAAAGAACAGTTCGCCACCTCACCCCCCCCAAAAAATGCAAATGCTGCCATTATCTGCTCACCCTGCTGTCAGTTGAAACACTGTTGGAGTTTGCATATCAATATTATACACACCGAGCACCGAGCCAACTGTCATTACAGTAGCAAGCAGGTGCTGCCTTCAAATGCTGTTGGGAATGCTGTAATTAAGGCTAGAGTGCTTGAATAACCCAGTAAGGTGGTAAATACAAATGGCAAAGTTGAATCTGTAAATGACTTTGTGCCGAACATAGCAACAAAGTGATAGAGTTACTTTGAACTGCAATGATAGAATGAAGAGGAGAATATTGACATCCGATGTGTAATTAGTTTTTAAACATGCTCATTGGCTGAAAGTTTTTATGCATCAAAAACTGAAACAAAAAGTGAAAATGGCACGTCTCGGCATCTTGGGTAACATGTACAATTCAGCTCTCCCATTTGTATTTTACTACTTTATTTGACTGCATAAACAATATTCCACATGTGAGGAAAATCTACGCGATAATGAGGTCAATAATGGGCTTTTGGACTCACAGTGCAAACATTTGGCTTCGCAAAATTTGTCTTCGCATTTTGCTGTTTGCAGTCATTTTATGGTAATTGCACTTTTTGCAGCTCTAAAGAAACAGTCTGTATTCACAGCAGTTATTTTGGAGCAGGCTGAGACGAGGCTGCACCAGCTGGCTTGCTGTGTGTAATACTGATGGAGTAGACAGTAAATTTTGACCACATTTTCATTTTTGGGAGAGCTAGACCTTTAAAGCCAGTGTTGACATCATAACTCCCAGGGCCAAGGGTAAAATCTGCATCACAAGCTTTAGTTACGGTGTAATCAGCTGCTGCAGCAACAATAAAAGAATGATTTGTGCCTCTCTGTCTCCTAAAAATCCTGTTCTCATACAAACTAAACTACATTCTGAATTACATTTCGAGGGGAATATATAAAGTCTAATGTCCATGTTAGGAGGTAGGCAGGGTGGTAGATGGGTTAAACAACATGACTTTCCCTCAGGTGACCCGGGTTTGAGTACCATGTCTAGTGACAGTGGTGTTTGTTTGTTTTTTGCTAATATTATGCTATGTTACCATAACCAAATTTTCTCTGGTTCCTGACCATAACCACATGACACTGACATGCTATAAAAGCCACAAATAAAGATACGTCTGAAACAAATGTAATCCGTGACCAAATACATTTATAATACATTTATAAATACAAATTCCCCCTAAATGTAATCAGGAATGCAGTTCAGTTGTATGGCAACGTAATTTATAGGAGACTATGTTGTCTTATCAGGTTAAATGTTTCTGGTTCCCCCCTCTTTGCACCCACCACTAGAGCTGTACCCCCTTCAGCAATCAGTGATGCAGTTATTACACGATGCCAGAGATATATTGAATGGTTTCTGAAAGGCTGGAGCACATCCAGTAACGGCAAACCCTGCTCTCATGCCTTTTAATGGGATTCAGCTGACTATCGATCACGTGCACACATGCACACACACACACACACAAACTCACATACACACACCCACATGCCCCCTGTAGTAGACTAAGCTCTGTCTGGCTCATCTCGGTGTCCCTGTGTGACGCACTCTTTCTCTTTGTTGTTTGTTCTGAGTGGATGTGCATGCTGGGTGTCCCTCAAGGCCTTCAGAGTACAGAGGTGTCCAGCGAGGCGCCTGACTGCCCTTTCACTCCCCCTCAGGACCCAGCTTGGTTTAAAAGGCATCATTGCAGAGCTCAGAATAAACTGAGAGTAGATGGGAATTCATGAATAGATTTGTCTTTTACAAGGCAGCTTAGCAGTACTCAGTGCATGAAGAGACACAGAAGTAACAGAGCGACTCACTGAGCACGCACAGACACATGAGGAGTGTCTGGACACATGCCGACAACCTAAAGCCCATACCTCTTAAGTGCTGTGGTAATCCTATAGTCTCTCGTCTGGTCAGTTCAGCCTATACTGCTCATCAGACCACAGAACGGCTCTGTGTCCACCTTGCATTAACATGCGTCCAGTGTGATCCGATCACAAGCTGACAGCCCTAAGTACAGGTGTAAATGCACTCAATGCCTTCTCAATGTCTCTTGAGATCTGATCGCTCAGGCTACATTTGGAATTGGCCTAGGACATTTTTGTCATGGACTTTGCAAAGGGAAATTATGTAGGCTGCATGTGTAATTGCATGTAGAGCACGGAGAAGTGAGATCCGATCACAAAGTGGGCACTCAAGATGCATATGGAGACGCATTCTAATGCCAGGTGTGAACAGACGTACTTAGAGCTTGGGTGATCGGATCACATAAGACGCGTGTTAATTCCAGGTGGAATCAGAGCCCATGTGTTGCAGGTGAACCCTATAGTCACACTGAAACCTCAGGCCAAGGCAAACAGGCCAGCCTCTGTCTCTGAAGTGCTTGCATGATAGTCAAGGCAGCCTGCGCCACAAAAAAAAAAAAAAAATCCAACTTAACGAGTCATTTAGTCTCATATTCAGTGTTAAAATATTGGTTTTCTTCAAAAAGTGAAAAAATCTGCCAGTGGGATAAGTGCTAATTGACTTGTTTTTTGAATCTGGTGTTATTTTCTTGACAAGGCTGAATAAGGCCGATCTGCCTTATTCTGCGTTGTTTTAGCATATTTAGGCTGAAACTAGTCAAACTGCATAAGAACCAAGCGGGATTATCTCATCATTCTGGCAGATTTTAAGAATTTAAGCAAGATTTTACAACTGAATGTGAATAAATGACTTAAATAAATTACTTGTTAGGATGGAGATTTTTTTTGCAGTGTGATACAATTATACAAGAGGAAACAGCCTCTCATTGCATGTAATTTCCCCCCACATAGTCTGGGTATGGTTATAACTCTTTGATCCAGTTGAGATAGCCCTAAAGCCAACTTTGATCTCCTAACTGGCGAAAAGTGTGAATTCGGGCCTGTATACTTACAGATGTGAACACTGAGGCAGAGCATGCACATTAGGACACATTACTAAATCATCTTACATTCATATTTGAAAAGTCAGATGTGAAAATGATTTTGCTCGGTCTAAATATAATTTCATTTTCCCACAGAACTGCAGCACATTTGAAGGTTAAAGTCATTTGGAAAAACAACCATTTTCCAGGCCAAAATTCAGACAAAAATATGTCACAGGGAAGAAGGTAATAGTGCAAAAATGGAAATTACAATCAATCAATATGCTGTGGGTAAAAATCATTGAGATGAGTGGGTCTTTCCCCATGGTAATTAATAAGCTGTTTACTAGAGCCCTGGACAGAGGACTGGCTACTATGGTCGAGTGGACATGCAGAGAAAAGAGGTGAAGGCTGTCCAAACTGCTGCTGGTGCCAAAAACACTCTGGATCGAGTGCCATTAGCCCAGCAACCCCACTCACTGGCAGTGCCAAAGCCAGACATACAGACAAAAACACACACATACACACACCCACACACACACACAGAGGGCCAGTCGGCTGTGCCAGATTCACCCCTGGGGTGGAGGGTACATTAACTAATTGCTCAGCCCAGCTCAGAGAACACAGCAACATGAACAGAGAGAGAAGAATAAGGAGCGGGAGAGGACTGGGGCATAAAGAGCGAAGAGGAGAGAGGGAGAGAGACGGAGAGCAGCATAATAAAGTGAAAAGAGAGATCAGAGTGACATGAATAGATGTGTGTGTGTGTGTGTGTGTGAGAGAGAGAGAGAGAGAGAGAGAGAGGTTGTTTGAGAGAGAGAGAGGTTGTTTACATGGGCATTAGTCCAACGCAGCATTAGAACTTAGGCCAGTAGTGACAGGACAATGGAGCAAGCTGCAAGGCCATGTGTGTGTGTGTGTGTGTGTGTGTGTGTGTGTGTGTGAGTGTTATTCAGTTTGTGGCATCTGGGACAATGGGCCAGTGGGGTGTTGAAGGATAGGGGGATTATAGGTCAGACCAAAAAGAAAGACAAGGGATTGGAGTTAGAAGGGGAATAAAGGAGCAAAACAGAGAAGCGAAGCGGGGAGGCTGCGATTATCAAGCCAAACAAACATAAAACAGGTACAGACACCAGAGAGAGGCAGAGATGTGGAGGCGTACAGACAGTGGCCGCTGCTTAAGGCTTCTTTTTTGGCTTCAGCTTCAGACACCCTTGCCCACCCTGCCCCGAGAAAGAGTGGCCAAAACAGGCATAAAAAAACACCCCGGACCCCCCTCCCCTCCTTCATCCTAATACACAAAGGAGACCTACAAAAACGAATCGGCCAAACAAGTGTATGTATTGTTGCCGGCAGTTACGCAGAATGGCAAGGATTTGGCTACTTTGTGGGTTGCGAGGGCACTTTGGAGGACTTCTGCTGGGTTTCTATGGAGATGAGGATGAAAGAACATAACGCTTTTCTTCACAGGAGAGCGTGTGTGTGTGTGTGTGTGTGTGTGTGTGTGTGTGTGTGTATGGGAGGAAGGGGAGGGGCAGTACTTTCCAAAGGCACAAAAACGCAGGTGTTGCTATCCTCTCTTGCACAATCTCTCTCTCTCTCTCTCTCTCCTCTCTGTCTCTCTCTCTCGCTTTTTTTCTTTACTCAGCTTTTGTTTACTGCTCTCCTTGACTGTCTGAAAAAACTATGTCTGGGACAGGACTCCAAACCAGAAAAACACCTCTTCCATTAACATGCTCACATGAGGCTCATTAATATTTATGTAAACAACACTTTAGTCTGCTCCAGTCAAAACCGCTCGAATGACTTAGACTGTTTCACATTTAGGAAATGTCAGACAGTGGAACATGGTTTCCAGTTTTCCCTGCTTTTAACGTATGAAAATGGTTTTCCACCGAATGTACAAAATACTTCTGATATTGACTGGCAGCCCCTTTTGCTCAGTGCACATCTCTATTGTCTCAAAGCTTCTCCATCTACATCCCCTCCTCTCTTACTGGTATAGATTTAATAAGGGAAATCAATAAGAGATAATGACTTTTAAATGGATTCACTTCATCATTGCACGTCATGAAAAGGGCAACTGAAGAGCTCATTTGCAAAAACAGATAAACACCACTTCTGAAGGGCACAAAAATGAGAGCACGTAAAGCACAACACACAGCCAACATCACCAACACATCAACATCATCATATAATTTATCAGCACAAAAAAACTTTTTATATTTTCATATTTTGTTATATATTTTTAGAGATGAGTGCAATTGGAGATATCTGTATTTGCGAATGAACTCCTCAACTAACGTTTTGTACATTCGGTGTATGAAAATACCCAGCAGTGTTTCAAATGTCTGTATCTAAATGCATCCATTAAGGGGAAAAAGCAATCTTGTTGCTAAATGCAAATTGCTTCCACTCAGCGCAAAGCGAGGCTGTTGTCCTGTTTTCCAAAGAACAGGACATCTCCTCCTCCCTTGTCCACTAGCGCTGGTAAATATAGCCACCAATGTTCCCGTTCGCCACTAGGGCCTCGGGGTGATGCAACCACCCTCTGCAGAGGTGACTGGTGGGGTTTCGGATCGGGCGGGGGCGTCATCGCCATCGATGCACCAATGAGGACCCTTCAGGGTGTCAGGGGATCAGGGCCTCGGCAGGGAAGACAGAGGTGAATGGGTTTGGAGGCTATTTCTTCGCCGGTAATTGCACAACACTTTTCAATGAAAGCTCTCCTGCTGTGTGACACCCTTGAGTGATGGGTACTGCAGTGCCCTACTTTGGCTGGTTAGAACTCCAGTCTTCACAGTAATTGTGTGTGTACAGTATGTGTGTGTTTGTTTGTGTGTGTGTGTGTGTGCGCAGTGCGTAATGTATTTGATTGGCAAGCAAGATGATTCAGGCTGTCACGGGCTTTCACAGCATTGTGATTTTGCCTGTGTTTAGCCTGTCTATGTGTACGGATACGTCTATATGTATAATCCTTTCAGACCTTATCTATGTGCGTGTGTGTCTTTGTGTGTGCGTATGTGGGGGTGCATTGTGTACTTCCTCCTATTCTTTTCAGCAGCTCTGTTTTCCTGCCGTCATGGCTGCAGCTCAGAGCAAGGTCGCATTACCACTGACACACACACACACACACACACACACACACACACACACACACACACACACACACACACACAAACACAAAATCTTGCTATTTCTTAATCCTCTTTCACTGGCCCATGCCCACCTGTTCAATCACATCTGCACACCATTACCATTGTGTGTGTGTGTGTGTGTGTGTGTGTGTGTGTGTGTGTGTGTGTGTGTGACTGAGTCAATGCTGCATCTGTCAGTAGGTCTGCCTGTCTATACGAGTTTAGAGAAAGCGAGAGAGTGAGAGTGAAAAGAGGAGGATTTCTTGAAGGAGGGGAGGGGGGCATTGTGCAAACATTAAAAACATTTCACTTTTTTGTTCAAATCCACAGAGATCCATCGGCTTCACCTTCATCAGATGAATAGCAATAAACAAAAGGGCCCTTCATAAGGAATATGCAACAGAGCCCCGGTGGTGGCAATCAGCTTGATTGACAACACACACCCAAAAAGATAGTCAGCATCCAGTATAATTGGAATAATCATCAACCACAAAAACACTCAGGAGCAAAAACAGCAGGTGTAATTTATGATGCAATGCAAAAGCAAAATACACTCAAACATAAAAATGTGAAAATAGAGGCAGAGCTTTTTGGTGTGTGTGTGTGTGTGTGTGTGTGTGTGTGTGTGGTTGCACTCGGTTGGCTACCCACTTTGCCCAGTTTTGGCGCAAGCTGTCATGGGAGTGGTAAACCAAACAGAGAATGAACTGTGAAGTCGTATCGGGTCCCACGTGGAATAATATTTTAATGAATGTGCATTTTACTGACTAACTTCAGACTGAAATCAACAAAGCTGGTAAGAATACTAATTGCATTTTAGGTAATATTATTACAAACAAAAGGCCTTATCCCTTGTAGCTGCCAGCCGTGTGCTTTGTGTCTTTGTTGTTGGTGCTCTTTCTGTGATGTGTCTTCTGGTCTCGCCGGTTTGTCCAAGCAGGGCAGGCGGTGCATGAGCAGGCTGACTCTGGCTGAAAGGACCACATCGTGAGTCTACAGGGTCCTCACTTCAATCAAAATTCGTCAGTTTTGCACAATGCACCTTTAAAGGAATTGTGTACTCTGATTGTTTTATTACTGCACAGAAAAGACACTTGTTGTGAAAAAGTACCTCAGAAACTTTTACTCCCAGTACATTTTAAATGAGCTACTTTTTACTTGGGTAGATTTTTACAGCAGTACTTCCACTTATACCTATGTAAAATATCAGCCACGTAACAGCTATAGTTTACCCACATTTTACATTGCAACAAATCAATTTGCAAATATACAAAAATAATAAGAATCCCTCGCTTTTCAAATTTGAGTTTTGGGTTGAAACAGGCACCTTATAATGTTCTGCTTCTGTGGCTAACAAGATCGTCACCATCCACAGAACTGATAATTTGCTGTGTAAAGTAAACGTTTTTCTGGGGACTGTTTTACCTGTCAGAGGGACCGTTTCACTCCACCCAATTTAAAGCCATCACAACACAACAGTGCTGCTGTTTTTAGGAAAACTAATGTGGACAACTTCATTTTCATATCGTAGAAGAATGAATGGAAACCAATGGCTGGATATCAAGTAGGAAATATGATATTTGCATTCTAAAATACGGCCGCTTGCATTGGGAAAAGATTAGCAGAAATATAATGTATATACAGTTTGTAGATATGATGCTAAACATGCAAAACCACTGATATGGTCCTTCAAATCGAGTGCTAAGTGCCACAGTGTCCATATAGAGCTCATGGTGAATCAGACGGTCAAAGAAACTGTATTCTTTTTCATGATTCCTCTTTGATGTCTTTTAAGAACATGACACCAGAGGGACTGGCTATTTACATGTGAAATGCTGTGAATGGCCCTGTCTGCCTATTCAAGCGTCCCCTTCTTCACACAGGAGCACAAACCCGTGAAACCATTCACTTCCTGACCTTGCAACCCCGACACCTGAGGCGAGCACTCTGACTGGACGCCAGCAACACCGTTACCTGGCAGCACTTCCTTGTAGAACAAGTTGAACAGAGGGATCCACGCCCCACCCCCCTTGAACTGATGACGACAGCAAGATCCATAAGCTCTTTATTTTTTTCTTTGCATCTTTTTCATCCTGCCTCTCTTCTTCTTATGTGCATTTTCTTCTTCTCTCTTTGAAATCCTGCAGTAATGACAGATAATCATCACCCCAGGATTTGGCGGGGGAAAAGAAAAAGGCAGGGGAGGAAGAAATTGCACTGACAGACCAAATGGTCAGTGATTGTAGGTGATATGTGATTACAAGTAATGGCTCCGTAAATACGTGGAGAAAGCAGAGAGAGGGTGAAAAGCAGCTGAATTATTGGATCAGTCACGTAATATATGTCACACAAAAACACACATTGCTGTAAAACTATCATTATCTACTGATTATGGAGTGGGAAACACACTGATTACTGAGAAAGAATGAAAAAAGTGTGTGTGTATGTGTGTGTTAAACAAATCCAATCTATAGTTACCACTGGGTGAGGTCGTTTTGGTCTCTCCTTACTTTCATGAAGTCACTCCTGCTCTTCCTTTCTATCTTTCTATCTACACACACACACACACACACACACACACACTCACACACCCATACACACAGGCCTGCTCTCTCGTTTCTCTCCTCCCCTCTGGTTATTTGCCTTTTTCATTCCAGGGAGTGCCCTGCATTGCTGTCAGAATTGATTTGTAGCGCTCCTACTGAACTATTAGCTGAAAAAAACCCTTTCCATAAACGCTCTAAACCAGTTCCACAACTTCTCCGTGAATCTCATCTCATATGTCATCTCTTTCAACTGCACAAGTATTGATTGAACGACTGGAATAACATTGTTCTTTATTAAGGCAATAATGACATTTTTTTCCTCCCTCACACAGCCTCAGTAAGGGTTTCAGTATAGTGCACAATAATATCCTGAAGTCAAAAAAGATTTGATCCAAATGGCAAGTGGAGCAGACAAAGAAATGTGTGGCTCAGGTATTGCACTTGAGATCCTATTTGGTTTACATTTTCTTGAACTCTTATCTCAACCAGCTAGTTGGCCGAGAACAGATTGTTATTTATAGCATCACTTTGTGCGTTATCACCCTCTCTAAATATAAAGATGAATGACACTAACCTATCTCATGTGACAAATGGAAGAAAAGGTTACTGTCAGTGCTATTTAGTTCCTCGGTAGGAGAGTTATCTTGATTTTCAAGTTAATTCCAGTGGACTAGAATAGAATAGAAGAGGTTTACAAGTCAACAACAAACAAACACTGCCTGCCATATATGGTCGCCCCAGTTTGGACGCTCACTTGCTTAGGCTGTATTTCTGTGGCAGTAAATCATAAAATTAGATGTAACCATCAGCACTTGCATGCATACACAAATATACGCAGACAAGTACTCACACACACACACACACACACACACACACACCCGCCAGCACCTGTTCCAGTGAAGAGGCCAGCTCAGGGCACACTGGGATGGTTGGGAGGGTGAAAACCCCCTTGACATCATAAAGTTTGCCATTACATAAGAAGGTACAGGATACAGACGTTGCATCACATGCACACATACGCATGCACACACACACACACACACACACACACACACACACACACACACACACACACACACCATATGCTTGAGGACAAGTCATATTGGCTGAACAGGTGTTGGTGGGGTTAGATCAGAGTTAAGTCATTTACACAGACACACACACGCACACACAAATGGATTACTTTCCTCCCCACCTAAACTGCTTTTGCACATCTAAGTATGTGTGTGTGTGTATGTGCATGTGTGCATGTCAGCTAACTATAAACCCTATCCCCATCTAACAAAACACAGGACAAAATAATCCACGCAAGTATCATATCCTATGATTCCCTTAAAATATACAATAAATGCTAGGCCTCAGTGGCACAATGCAAGACATCTTTTGCAATAAGCTGAAACGTGTGAGCCAGACATTAGCAGGATATGACTGAACATGAGTCACATCAAACGCAGAAAACTTGCACCATAAATGGAGGTGACGTGTGAAATCACTTACCATGGCAATAAATGGAAAGAACAAACAGGGAACAAACAGAGCTGTTTTAAGAGGCACCATATGTACATCCATATGCTCAGAAAACGACGTCGCAAAATTATTGTTTAGTGGATTCAATTTGATGTAAGTCAACAGAGAAGAAAGCAGACATGTCAAGAAGATGTGGATTTGACTCTGGAAGATTTATAATTCTGCACCTCAGTGTGCATGTTGTGGCCTTGTGCTTCGTGCTCTTAAAAGGTGATATGCACACACACGGAGAGAAGGTCACCTCCTCCACAGAGCAAAGCACTCTCACCCCTTTTTATCTCCCCTCACTTATTCTCTGTCTATGCCCGTATGCCTATAACCCGCCCTCTCTTCGAGACAAATTGACCAGCTCTCTCTGATGGCTCACCTGGGAGGTCAGAGATCACAGTTATCGATCGGGGCTTCGTCCCCTTCTCTGTCTCTGTTCTGGGATCAGTGGTTATTGATGGGTGTTGGAGAGTTAGCAGCCACACGCTGGGTCCCCTGTCTTCCTCTGTGACTCATCCTCAAAGGCTCAGACCGAGCGTGGCCTTTTCACAGGCACAAGAAAACACGCACAGGCACTTGTGTGCATATGCATACAGGAGCAGAGCTGGCCGGGTGAGATGACGTCGTGCTGCCCCCCTGGTGTGCCGCCGCTGTATTTGTCATAAGACCTCAGCCAATGTTTAACTTCATCAAACAGCCGACTGACTGTGCCATTTCAACCGCTAATATCTCTCAATTCCTGATATCATTTAAGTTGTGTGTAGATAATCACCTGAAGAATATGTTCATGCTTTGGCAATACTAGATAGCAAATGTCATGTACATGCCAATAAAGCATGAGCGAGAGAGATTTGATGAGTGACAGAGGGTCTATCTACCTACGAGATAGTCTGGTGATGTACCTCATATCCCCACAATGCTGAAGGTGCTAACAAGGCTGTAGAGGATATTAACAACATGTCTCACAATGCAGCACATCCCTCTGATTTGAAAAAGTATACGAAGAACCAAAAAAGTCAACCACTGAAAAATGGCTTGACACTGATTGCAAAATTTAAAAAAAAAAAAAAAAAAAAAAAAAAAACACTAACCCAAAACAAGACCAAAATCCTCATCATCATCGTCGATATGTAAAGACTCTAAATGAATAAAGTTAGCACAAAGAAGGAAAAAAAGGGGAATAACAGAGTCAGAGCCCTGCTATTGTGAGTGCAGGCACATTGGAAAGGCTCTGCTACACTTAACTGGAACACGACTTTAATTAATGGCCTTAGTAACACCAGTGTTTACCCTGCTTTCTCATTTCAAGGTGGTTGTGGTGAAACAAGTTGGTGAAAAACAGAAGTAAACCCACTGAGACGACACACTTGTGGTTAAAAATGCTTGTCAGCTGCTCCATTTGTGTAAAAGTGTAAAGTTCAGAGGTAGGGTTGTTTATTGCTTTGAAACTCATTGTAACTGTGGTTTTGGACAAGAAGTGTTTTTTAACACGTCATACTTTCTTATCACAGACCGCTGAAGTGGTGGTTCCTTTATTTCTTCATATATGGCAAAAATGAATAGGGTTTCTGATTGAAGTTTAGGAGTCACTTCATCCTTAAAATAAATGCAAATGCTAAGTCTAACTTGTAAAAAAGCACCGAAACACTGCAGCTGAAAACTTCCACACCATGCCAACAAATAGAGACCAAAGCTAAATCCAAAGCAAGGCAGTCAGTTTGAAGCAGTACTCGTATACCTGGATGTGTTTCTCTTTCTTCTCGTAAGGCGATGAAACCTGAACCTCTGAGTCACGTCATTTCTCAAGTAGAATCACATGCTCAGTGCATTGTTTACCAGGAAGCCATTTACATACATCACCACAAAAATGGCCCTGTTTTCCTCCATGTAAAGCACAGTACAGTAAATCCTCTGCTTACGTGTAGTTCAGTCGTGCTGGCCTTTTGGTACATACTACAGAGCACAACAGGAAACCTATCCCAAGATTATCTCAGGGGGAATAGATTCATCTGGCAGGTTTAGTATATTTAGCTATGGCTCATGATCAAAAACCCAAGGTGTATGTGAAATTTTCAGCTCCGTAGATAGTGAGGGAAGATTAGATAAAAAGATAAAGTTGTGCAAACATCTCACTAAAGACTTTCCACAGCAAGAAAAACCCTGTGTACAAAATGCCTCTGAGGCCTAAACAGAAAACAAACAGAAGAAAGCAAACCTATCTCGGTGATACGGGCAGCAACGAGAGACAGATGAGAGATGGATGGAAGGAGACAGAGCCTCACTGACAGCTGAGGTTGTTTGTGGAAACTTGAGAAACAGGAGATGGAATCAGCTCTCCAAACAAGGGGGTTTCAGCACAACAGGTGACGGCCATGCATATCCATACTATCTATACTCTCTCCGTCTCTCTGCCTCTGACCTGCGCTCTCCAGCTGCGTCTCTACTTCTGCTTATCAGATCTGGGGGAAAAAAACGAGGAAGGAGAGAGGAAAAGGAGGGGCATGAGGGAACGGTCAGCAAACAGACAAACAGTGGAAAAAGGATTTGGTTGGGGCATGTGAGCAGAACATTATGGTGGTGAAAACAGGACACCTAAGGATATGGAAAGCCTTTTTCTCAGCCCTCAGCATGGAGACTGTTCACACTGAAAGACAGAGAGACAGACAGACAGAGAAAGACCTTTTACTTCAGTGGTGATACAGGAAGGCTTGGCCCACATAGGGAGAGATAAAGGGATTGCTCTGTCCCCTTAAGTTTGAAGGAGGCAGGGGGCTGTTGTTGAAATGCAGGGTGTGTGTGTGCACCTCATTGTCTGCCCCATCTGTCTGGCTTTATCTCTACTTACCACCCCCTCCTCCTCTCTCCTCCTCTCCCTCATCCAACCCCCCACCTCCCTCCCATTTAGCTCCCCACCCTCCATTGTAGCGTGGTCATCCGCTCCCCACACGCTGGCAGACGACCAAGGCGCTTCCACCCACAGCAACTGGTGGCATTGTTTGCATTCACGGCACACATAATGTGCGCAGTTGCCTGCTGCTCAGATACCACATTTACACTCAGACACACTGCAGCACACACACACAAAAGATGCATGTGCGCGCATGTGTGTGTGTGTGTGTGTGTGTGTGTGTGTGTGAAACCAGTAAAATGTCAGCAACAGCAGAAAACTGAAGATGTGACACAAACATAGCAGGCTGAGATGCTTAGCTGATATTTGGTTGTCAGCTTATATCATGTAGCTGTTCCATAAAAAAGTGTTTTATTTTTGTTTTCTCCAGACACAATTCCTTGGTATTTATTGGATTTCTGTGTTATTTTTGTAATTACCAGTTTGGAATCTAACACATTCCCTAAGGTTGTAATTCTGCCAATAAATAATCAATGCAACAGGCACAGAGGCCTATGCATACATACTATGCAAACTGGTTGCTGAACACCCATTTCTCTCCCCTGTTACATACAAGCCTGTCACTGTCCCATATGAGGCTAACTCAAAAACAAAGTGGTGGCACAAAAGACAAAAAAAAAAAAAAAAAAAAAAAAAAAGACAAACATATTTTTGGATGACATCATGAGTGCCCTTGGTGACATGTGGGCAAGCAGAGGAGGCTGTTTTTCTATTTGAACAGGTTTTGTTGTTGGCAGAAACCGTGTGGGCCTAACTTTGTTTGGCTCCCATATTGGATTCTGTGGAAAAAAAAAAAAAGTTGTAAAAATACCCTCACCGCAGATATACCTCTGTTGAAAGTAGTTGTGCAGGTTTGTTCCATGCAGGTAATTACAGGAGCTTGAAAGGGCGCAGCCTCTACTTCCCTGAAGGAAGAGGTAAGCACACATGCACACGTATCTTCCATGATGGTTAGCACATGCACGCTGACTCTCTCTCTCTCACACACACACACACGCACACACAGACATACAAATATTGTGAAACAGGCGAGCCATTAAGACATTTGCAAACGATCATGCTCTCAGTCACGTTGTACCTCACTCTTGACTCAGATCCACCGACAGAGAGGTTCAAATGCACACGTAGCTCTATCTATCCCCGTTGCCAACACAACAAGCGTCCCTCATGTCAGCCAGCACCTCAGGCATCAAGGTCATAAAATGGTGAAACACCTGGACCAACAGAAACCAGCTCCCAGTCCTGTTGCCCTTCCCATTTTACTTAGTCACCCACATTTTCTCATTATGTCTGAGAAAAACAAATGAATCTATTATACACATTGCTGGTAAATATATGTGAATAAAAAACACAATTCACAAGGCAATTTCAGACAGTATGGGTTAGGCAAACCTCCAAGCAATACAATCCAAAAAAAGTAAAGGCAATATATGTGCAGGGGGGTAAGTATAATATGTTTGATTCATATATAACAATAGATGTGACATATATGACAATATTTCTCTGGCACAGGGGCATTATATGATTATATATTACATACGGAACAAAAACCTATTTGAATTCTTCTGCAGCAATCATTCCGGGTGATGAAAGCAGCATCAAACCTCCCTGTTTCGATCTGTGTCTTGCTTGGTCATCGCTGCATTGTTCTTTGCAATTTTTTAAATGAATATATTTATATTTTAGTCATAGAAAAACATTGTGTCAACCCACCCCCTCATATGAGCCAACCTACTCTGTAACCAGGGCAAGTTGATACATCACTTCAGAGCATTTTGTGGCGTTAATAACAATTTTTCTTTTGTAAAGCCACTGTTAATTTGTAGCTGAGACCCAAGGTGAAAGCAAAAAGTGGGCCATCTCGTCCCAGTCTCCCCTAGCTTAGCTAAAAGTTAGTTAGTTAGGGTCACATTCAGTGAATTTTGCTTCCAGGCTTTGGTGAACTAAACTAAAAAAAACATGACCAGGATACAGTATTTCTTGATATTTCACGTTTAAATTATGACTTTTCTATAGTAGCATATACATATGATAACTCTTAGATAAGGTAGCCAGCATGTGGTTTAATGCCCAACATGAACTGTTGGTCATCGGCAGCTTGTGGATGAGAAAATATATTTTATTCCAGCCTTCCAGACTTTCACTATCCATTGTTTTCTTTGTTTGTGTTCAACAGGGAAGCAGTGAATGATACTGTTTTGTCAGACCCCTGATGTCTGTAAGAAATGCAACCTGGGACACGGCAGTGCAATACCGTCCTTTTGTTTGGAGAATTTGCGCTTTGCACCCTGAGCGCAGTGAAAGAGCGCAGAGGCTGCTGTGTGAAGGTGGTGACTGGTGACTGTAGTGCTCCAGCGTACTGCACAATGTGTCTGTGCCTGCCTGCACATACATGCATCACTGAGTGTAGCCGTCCATGCATTTGCCTGTGTGTGCTCATGCTGGATGTACGTAGTGTACAGTGTGAGAGAGTAAACAGCCACCTGTTCGGGAGACTCAGGCAGCCCATTCTGCACGTCCCAGTCAGCTTTTCTGTCATTCATTCACCACAGCCTGCCTGTCTCAGCCTGTTGCCTGTGGCTATTAATACGCCCTGTTTTCCAGTCACTGCACTGACAGACTGACACTCTATCCAGGTGTCACCCAGAGTTCAGTTTTGATGGCTGTGTAAAATTCATAATGAGAGAGTTCAATAGGTTGTAATGTCAAAAACAAATGGGACAAAGCTGAAGTTGTATGTGCAATATGTTTGTCATTGTTTTTTTGAATACATGTACTCACAAACACACTGGAATGCGGATAGTTCAGAATGATTCAATATGTGTTAGTGGAGGGAGTGTAAATGCTAATTAAATAACCATTAGGCTCTTGTATCACATTAGCTGACAGTAAATGCAATACTGAAATGAAATTACCTCATTTATGTTCTTCACACTGACACACACACACACACACACACACACACCAGAGACACAGAAATTGTGTAAGTCATTACACAAAAACAGCCGAGCTCTGCCTCCATTTGGATTGACCAACACACACACACACACACAAACACAACACACACATATGTGCGCACACATAGCAATTGACATCCAGTTTGATTATACTTGAGAGATAGCAGAGCAGAGCCTATCCTCCAACCCACCCAACAATTTCATGGAATCAAAAAGTAGGGCAAGTGCATGCAGTCACAGTCAAAGACAGCTTTCATGTTCCAGCTTGCCACTGCAGTTTGCATGGTGGATCTATGCAGTGAAACATTTCCATTTTCTCCTAATAGACAGAGTAAGAGAAGGGAATTGAGACAAACAGGAACGGAGCCCGGCAGTTATGAAACCATTTCTTTATATTCGAACGATGACCCTGAAATAGTCCAAAATCCATTTTTTTTTAAGTGAACACTGGCTATGAATGCGAGACACATAAATAATACAGGCATTCAAGGCTGATGTGCTGTGGAATGGTTAGTGAGAGACGTCATTGTGGAAATCCAAGTCAAAGATACCACATTGTCTACATCAAAATTCCGTTTAACAAGGCTGTAATCGTAACTTTTTTTTCCACCAAATTTGTCCAGCAGCTTGTTGCCTACGTCGGCCCGCTTGGTGGTCACAGCGGCCTGTAGCTGACATTTCCAAGCAAATCAAAATTTGGTGTGTCCTGTTCCGGGTAATTTGGTGCGCCCTGGAATTTTGTGTTTTGGCAACCCGAGTGTTGGCAGGGTAGAGGTTGCAAACCACTGCTGTTTTAGCCTACCATGCATTTTACTATTGCTGCTCATAAAGAAATGGAAATAAGCGAAGAAAAAGAGAGAGAGAAGGGGAGAGAGACAAAGAGAAACAGAGAGGACTGTTTATGTCTTTTGGGGAGGTCAGTATCTCTTTATAGGGTGTGGAGTGGCTTTTTTACCGAAATGCAGCCCGGGTGTTTTCAACCATTGCTGCATTCAGTGGTTCAAAAAACAACCCCAGCTGTGGTGGGAACTGGTCTAGGAGGCAAAAGCTGGGGAGCACTGAGAGAGTGTGAAGAGAGAAAGATGAGAGAAAAGGGAGTGAAAAAAACACACATACAGAGATTGAGGAAGAGAGACACGGGGGAAATAAAAAAAAAAAAAAAAAGGAGAGAGGGGAAGGGAGGGGAGCAGATGTTTCCCTTATGGGAGGTATTAGAAGTTGAATCCTTCAACCCACACACACTCAGTGATCTTCTTTCATGCTCACTGTGATATAGGCCAGTAGAGCACACTGTGAACTGTGTTTACTCACAGTAGGGGAGTGGGTCAGAGTATGTATCTCTAGGCCTGTATGTGTGATTTTATGTGCATGTGAGCATAGATACATCACTGTCCGTCCATATCTGTGTGTGTGTGTGTGTGTGCATATGTGTCCAAGCATTCATGTGTGTGCCTTTGCCTGCGTGTATCTGCGCCAAGTGTCGTCCAAAGTCTCTGAGTTAGGAAGAGTGAGGTGGCCTCCTCTTTCACTGTGTATCTGCATGTGTATGCATGTGCTTTTTCCCCTGGCAGAAGTAGGCCAACAGAGAGCGTCCGGCGGTGCAGGAATGCATGGCACGGATCCAAGTCATTCCAGCCTAGCCTGCACTAAATCCTACTAGAACTAGTCCAAATGCAGGCAGAGGGGCTGCAGTCATATCTCTCTTCACCACGCCCCAACAGCTGTGTGCATATATGTGTGTGTGTGTGTGTGTGTGTGTGTAACAGAGGGAGTAACAAATGCTATGGGCTCATCCCCCTGAACCCTCCAATGACTGATGCGTTCTCCACACCTCTCTGTCTGTCTCCGTCAGCCACCTTCCCTCACTCCCAGTCTGTTTATCTCCATATGTTGCAATCAGTCTTGTCTGTTTGTCTTTGGTGTGTGTTTCAGGGCTGCCAGCAGAGCAGCTTAAAACAGGAGGAAATATCAAGGGAAAAGATAGAGAAACATTCAGTGAATGTATAACATACGAGGGACATCGTCTTGATATTGAGTTGCAGCCCCCTTTTTCCACAATCCACATCTTATTTGTGCCAAAGCTCCTCTAACCCATCTGCCTGTCTCTATCTGCATTTTCTCCTTCGGGACTGGTGTAGATTTAATCAATAGGGGATAAAGGGTCTTAACTGGATTCACCTCATCAGAGTACGTCGTGAAAACAGTGGCTTTGTTGCATTTGCAAAGCAGCTTTCCATCACCTTGGTAACTAGTTAGGAGCGCTCTTTATTAGAAGCCTCATTTGTTCAAAAGGTTACATAAATTTCCACAAACTAACAGAAAATGTCACACGATCAAGGAAGAATTCCACATTACTGTAACACAACACAGCATAATGCAATGCAACGTAACATAGCGTAACATAAGCTACCTAATTGTGGTGCCAACTTTGCTACCTCAATATAGCTAGGTGGTAAACATAATTCACTTTAATCCATTTTTAATCAAATTAATTTCAACAACTGTTTGCTAAATTGTGTTCTTCTTCTTTCTAGATGACAGGCATTATGGGATTTCCTGTTCCATCTAAAGGCTGAATTATGCTTCTGCGTAAGAAGAGCGTACGGGGGTTGTGCGAAGCTTACGGGGGTTGTGCGACCGCCGCAGAGCCTTGCCGCACGCCTCCCAAAAATTGTAACTACGTGGACCCTACGCAGCCCCACAAGAGCTGTGATTGGTCCGCCGAAGTACATCATTTCCGGCATTTCGTTGCAACCGGCATCACAACATCCTGTTGTTGTGCCGGCCGGCAGCGCAATTTTTAAAACAACAATTTGAAAACTTTGGAGAATGCTGGATCTCGCGGAAGAACGCCTGGCCGAGGAGGTGCGCAAGTACCCGCACCTACACGACTCGTCCTCTCGCCATTACAACACACAACAGCAAGAGCAGCGACCATACGTCACAGGGTCTACGTTGGTGGGCGGAGAATTGCTCAGTGTGTTTCGCAGAGGTATGTTGGACACACACACGCTGCGTAGGAAATGCGTGCTTCGCATAACCCCCGTACGAAGAAGCATAATCCGGCCTTAAGGTACCAGTGTATGCAAAACTGGCCAAAAGAAGGCACCTTAAACGGCTTCATGTGTGTCCTAGTGGAATGAGAGAATCCCACAACCTAAAAATTCACTTCACTACCTAGAAATGCCTCCTAAATGGGACGTTTCCTTGTGTTTGAGACAGGGACATTAACTGTCCCTATTTTGAAATGACTGGGAGCTGCGCATGTAAGAAGAATCCACTTGGAAAAAGAAATACAGTCTCATCCCTGCTGTTTCTCCTCTGTCTCCCTCTGTTATCGTTTTTTTTTTTTTTTTTTGGCATCTGCTTTTTCTTTCTCCCAGGTTCTGACTTGCGGTTGATGTCTCCCAGCTGCTCGTCTCTGTCTCCAGGTGCTTCTGGAAAGCTCTATAACCCTTAACTGGCAATTGCTCAAATGTCTCATGACCGCTATAGAGGGCCCTAAATAGCTGGAGATGATAGTGAAGTGTACACAGTCACATGAAACACTGGAGATCTTCAGCTACTACCCATAGTTATTTATCCAAAGACAGGTTGTGTATCTTGCATGGCACAAGGGTGTATGGGTAATGAGTAACCTATTAGTCCCACAGGGAAATTAGTCGGCTACAGTTACTCATTAAGCTGCTAGTCTTATGTGGGTCATGGATGTTTTGCACATAAATGTTTTGGCGCAGCTTTATCATCCATATCTCACTGCCACAACAGCTTGAATATCACAGAGAGAGAGAGAGAGGCTCACACTCGATGCATATGCAGCAGGGCAGTGAATATGAGGCTAGTGGTTGTCAAAAACGGAGTCAAGGCTGCGTTGAACCCAATCATGTTTTGAATAAACAAATTATCTTTGGATGTTTAGCTGTTACTGTCATCATTTCTCGAAACTTGAAGTCCCCTGCAGGCCGCTGGAGCCCAGATGGTGCAGTGATGTGAGGATCACCGTGTACACGCTAGTTTATTACTCAAGGTGAAGATAAAATATGGAAATATGAACGTTTGAATAAGCTATCACCAGTGTGTATGTGTGTGTGTGTGTGTGTGTGTGTGTGTCATCGTTATGCTGGTCGCTAAAACTGCATTTGGACGAACTCACAGTGAGAGCAGAGCTGCAAGGCCAAATGCGTATATTTCTGTGTTCTTTTTTCATGCGCTCAAGATTGTGTTTTGACTAACTCTTTGTTGCAGAGGAGCTGCAAGGCCAAATCAAGTGTGTCTAGGTGTGTGTGTGTGTGTGTGTGTGTGTGTGTATGTGCGTCTGCATACACACATTCTCAGTGTCAGTTTGTGTGTTATTTGTGTGCTCTCTGTTTTTTTCCCACTGACACAGTCCTGTACATTTTAAGCCCGTATGTTTTTGCGAACAAATGGGTGCTGCTTACTGCTGTGTCTCAACCACGGGTGTGTTATGGGTGTTTGACAAGTGTGTGTGTGTGTGTTTGTGTGTGTGTAGTGTAATCTCACAGCTGTGTTCTGAGTGGCAGAGAAGTAGCATTGATCTTCCTGTCAGCTGGTTTCTCTGACTTGAAATAAATACATTTCCCTCACTTCTCAATACCTCAATGTCTCTCTCTCTCTCTCTCTCATGCCCCAGTTTCCTTTCTTTTGCTCGCTCTCTCCTCTTCCAATTTCACACCCCCTGGTTCTCTCAGTTTATCTCATTGTCTGACCTCTAATTCTCTCTAATTCTATATTTCGTCCCCCTTTTCCTCCCCTCGCTAAATCATCTCCTTTATCTCTGTGTTGCGCCGCTCCATCTCGGCAGCAAATGAAATCTTTTCTGCAGCATAAACAGGAAACAGCTGAGATGTCTTGTGCTCTCGTCTTTCTTCCTGTCAGTTTCTCAGAAAGCCAAACCAAACCATCAGAAAAAAAAGAGAAACCCATATCTCCACCAGCAGTAACGGCTCAGGCACAGCGGGTTGATCATATGGTTTGGGGTTTACATGCTGCGTTGTGTTTACTAGCAGCGGGGCTTTAAACTCACACGTGGTTTAGTGTAGAAGGTACAGACTAGGTCGACCTTCTCTTTTTTGTTTTTTGTTTTTTTTTTTTGCTTTTGCAAAACTGTTGCTGAGGTTGGCAGATCATTTTCAGTCACTTTTGTGCTCTGGGCCCCCAGGCTGACTTTCTTTTAAGTATTAAAGTATTTAGAATTTTAAATTGTTCATATGTTGCACTTGAACACCGACAACTAGATTCAAAGTTGTGAAATTATAGCACACTCTTTAAATAATCACCTTTTTTTATGTAACAATTTCTAGTGAATTTAAACTATTCCTTATTTTGCTGAGACCCCTGGAAGCCCCTCAAGGACCCCTGCAGGTTGCTGGACCCTACTTTGGGTTGGGATACACTGCAAGGAATCAAAGACAAAAAAAATCCATCTGAACAAGTCATTTAGTCTCTTATTCAGTGATAAAATCTTGTTTTCCTCCAAACAAGTGAATAAATCTGCCAGTGGGATGGGTTGTCTCAACGCTACTCAACTTGTCTCAAGAATTTTCTAGAATCTGGTGACATTTTCTTGACACTAGTTTGCTGACCTGCCAGATTTCATCAACTTACCAGAAAAAAAATACCGCAACAAGTGAAACTGAACTGAAAACAAATGATCTCATCCCACTGGCAGATTATTTTTTTTTTTGTTGTATAAGGGACTTGATTGAAATGACTTGATTTTTTGCATTGTTAAGACTTGACAATCTACATCTACATTAAAAAAAAAATGTCTTTAGGGGCACAGCTAAATCATTGGTGAGACGTTTATCGTGCGTAAACAACTGCTTAAAGTAAAAAAAACAAACTCTGTCATGAGAGATGTTTTTTCTGATAAGTGCCCAAGTGAAGTGAGAGAGGTTTTTTTTTCCCTCTTCCTCAGTTGAACCTTGTGTTCTCTCAGTCGACAGTATGTTTGTGAAATGGCTGCCGTCACACACCTCCCACTGGGGGATTTTCTACCTCAGTCAGCAGAAAGCCGATGGCCTCAACGCAAGTGACCTTCAATCCAAGTTTCTGTGAGTGTGGCAGTATGTGTGTGTGTGTGTGTGTGTGTGTGTGTGTCGCAGTGAGTGTGGCCAATCGACTGTGTTTGTCTACATGAATGAGCTGTCTGAAGCGCCTGTGATTGACTTGGAGTGCCTCTGTGCTTTTTTGTATGTAGGGTTCAAACAAGATCCGTGTGTGTGTGCGTGGGTGTGTGTGCGTGTGTGTGTGTGTGTTTGCATATGCATGTATATACTTGTCCCTGAGTACGTGTGGCCAGACCTCATGCAGAGGGCCTCTTGCTGAGCCCCAAGGCCAAGCTATATTTAGGGGGTCTGGTTCTCTCTCTCTCTCTCTCTCCCTCTCTCTCTCTCTCTCTCTCTCTCTCCCTCTCTCTCTCTCTCTCAGAGTGGTTGCCTACTGATTGGGAGAGGCCGACCACAGGACCATGTTGCCTCTGTGTCTGACCGCCGACTCTCAGATAACCATATGTGGGAGAATACAAACGGATGAAGACATCATCAGTGGTTAGCGTGCTGGCTTATCATTAGGGCCACAGAGCTTGGTGGTATCAGTGCTGCTGGGCAGAATAACAACATGAGATGGGCACGACAACATAAACACCCTTGTTTCCCTTCCTAGCTCTCTTATTCCTTCCGTGTGCCTGTTTTTTTTTTCATTTTCTTGCTTTTTTCTCCCACCGATGAGCCCACACATGCAGGTATACACACATTAGCAGGTCATTTAGTCTTGTAGTCAATGTTAAAATCTATTAGAGGAAGTGACTGCCAGTGGGATCGTTACACTTTCCAGTGTAGTTTCAGGAATTTTTCTGCATAAATGTGATGAAACCAGGTAGAATAGGGCAGATCATTCCAGTGAGATCAAGAGAATGACACTTTAAGAAAATTCTGGAAGCACTGGAATTAGCATTGGCTTATGTGATCCAATGCTAATTCCAGTGGCATTAAGGCATTATGTCATCCCACTGAGAGATTTTTATATACATATATATATATATATATATACTTTGTTTGCAGAAAAAACAAGATTTTTTTTGTGATTTTTTTGCAGTGTAGACATACTCTTTCTCACAACGTCCCACTGAGACACTTCACCTTACCCCAATAAGGCCTGACACCAGACGCTGGCATGAATTCCTCTGTGGCGTGTGAGCTGACTGTTGCCTCTGAACCGTCACTGCCAGTCTGGAGTGAAGAGGGATAAAGATAGACGGAGAGGGGGGCAGACTGGAGAGGGAAGTGATAGCATAAGGGAGGATTGTAGAGAATAAAGAAAGGAAAGGCACAGCCTGAGAAGAAGATAAAGAGGGAGCTATAGAAAGAGGATGGTGATGGGGAGATCTATTTTTGCAAAAAGAGAGAAGAGAGGGCAGGCGGACGTTGGGAGAGGAGCGAGGCTTACTGAAGAAAGACAGTGAAAGGAGATATGGGTCATATAAGGCATCCATACAACACTTTGCCCCCACCATAAAGCTGCTGTAAAAAGACCACAAACAAGACAGTCCAAGCCCTGAATCCACAAGATACTCTATTTTTATTCTGGGCGACATCTTTCTTGAAGCTGTCACTGCGCTGCTGTTTCTGCACTGCATTTCTTCCCAGAGATCACCTGCCAATCAAACAGCGCGGACGGTAATGCAACGACTTTTGCCTCGAATTTTCCGTCGATAAAGTTTGAGTCGCTGCCTGTTTGCTATTCATGCTAACTACCCGTTTCACCTTCTATTTATTCCAAAGACACTGGAAATGTAAAATGCACCATTTACTGTGCATCCAGAGGGCTCTCCCAGCAAAGGCCGCCCCGACACCAGCATGCTCAGAATAGCAACTGAGGAAAGTTTTGGAACTGGCTAGAAGTTTAACCTCTTTAGCACTGAATCAAACAGCAAAGGGACATATCTTAATATGCAAACACTGTGTATTGTCAATTAGACTGTATGAAACCACCGCCAGCACCAACCTAACATTTTGATTGGATGAGAGGGATTCTTATGATTGGTACTCCAACTGAATTTGAACACTCCGACGTGTTTACTTTTGATACGTAAGCTGAAAAAAAAAAAAAAATCATAATTGAATATAAATCAGGTAACAATGGATTGATATTTTCAGCAACTACCCTCCCAAAAAACAATCAAACAAACAAATAAATAAATCAATAAAACAACAGTGGTATAATTGCAGTAATACACTTGAGGTTGGGCTATGTCTTTGTCAATAGCAGTGACAGACAGTAGACTTATCAGCTTTGTACCAGTTAGGGTTAGGGTTGGTTGATACAACGCTGATACTAAGTTGAAAATTAACATTGTCGGTCAAGTGTTACTTATATTATTACTTATATTCTATAATCTATTCATGGACTGGTACACAACAGCTTCAGTAGGACCACACATGCATGCATGGACATGCGTAAACAAATGCACTGACTTGTGTAAACACAAGTATAATTATACATATATAAACAATACACACACAAGCACACACCCATTCAGATGAAGACTGTAATGCTGCCAGCTTGCTATTTGACACCAACACAATAACCCCATATTTATACATCCCCATTTCATTCAGAACAAAGCTCTGTACCATTCAGCTGCCATACTCTAGTAATCCCCTTCCCTGCCAGTCACTCCCACAGTCAATCCACCCGGCTCTTGTGCCGTGGCTGGCCCAAGCTGGATGTCTTTGTCCACACTGTCTGCTATTGTCCCTGTTAGGACACCGGTGGGATGGGTGTGTGCAGCGGGGGCAAAAGCAGATGTCAGAGCTGAGGATGAATACTGCCCTGAGGGGGAAAGAGAGAGAGATAGTTGGTAGCATAACACCCTGGGGACCTGCACCGGCAGGGCAGGGCTCCTCTTTCAAAAGAGAAAGAACTTGTCCTTGGCCTGTCAAAGACACACACACTGACAAAGAAGCACTACTAAAGAGAGAGTCCAGTGGAAATACACACCAGCACAGAGGCCTGCACAAACACTCCGCATCAGAGGTTCTCAAACATTTTCATGTCATCCAAGACCCATTTGAGAAGATTGTTCTTTCTGATTAAAGCCACAATAATGAAAATTGATGAGGGTCAGTTTAAGTGATTGTTTAAGCTCAGCTGACAAAAAATGGAGCATGTAATTTTTCGATTGAGACTACAGGTTGTAATTGTCAGTGCAACTCACTGATAAATTATGTGCTTATTCCACTTTATTTTTCTCTTTTTTGTCATCTCAATTATTACAGCTTGAACTGTAGCATTGAATTGCAGAACTATCTTCACTGTTATGAGGAAATAATAGTGGAGATACTGAAACATGTGATTACAACAGTCATTCTGACATACTCCCTAATGGACTTTTTTTTTCAGTGAATTATAAAGAACTGAAACTATTCCTCATTTTCCTAGTGACCTCTTAGAACCAAATTGGGTCCCTTTAGTGGTCTGGAGACTCCACTTTGAGAACCACTACTACTATTTGCATGCATGCACAGATCGATCCACAAATACACACGCACACCCTGACGCCCACAAAGCCCACAGTGCAAGACGCATGTGCAAAAGGCTGTGACTTGTGCAGAAAGCTATGCAGCTGCATTTTAGCTTTTGTCTTCGAAGCAGAGGGCCGTCCAAACACACACAAGAGGCAGAAACACACACGCAAGCACAAAAACACACACCCACACACACTGCAGGAGGGCTACTCTGTCATCTGCCTGGCAATGGAGCGGGCCGCAGATGTCGGCTTCCCCCTGTTAGTGGACACATAAGCTCACACTGTCACTCATCGTGCCTTTGTTCTAAGACAGGAACATATTGCCCGTACGCAGCGTTCACACTGAATCACAGTTCACAGACACAACCTTACAGGACAGAGTAAACTGACATATTAGTGCTGTGTCCACAGTATGAAATTACTAAGTGACTGCGGCAACCTAGGCTGAGGTGGTGTGACTTTTGCTTATCATTCCAGGCCATTATCATACCACACCAAAATAATCTCACACAGGACTCCTTATCTTTCTGTGGAAATCAGCCACACCTTCTACTACTTTCTACTTAATCACACCATCTCCACAGAGCGACCTCTGTTGCTATGTGCATGGAAGAGAGGGCAGAAAATATTACACTGGTGTTTCATCAGTGCCAAGCTGAAACTCCATTGCAATTCTTAGATGACAAATTGATGATACTCCGACATACATTGCAATGGAACTTGAATAAAGTGAATATTGAGTTCATACATTATGCATTACAAGCGAGGGATATTTGCTCTTATCCCTTGTATCTGTGGTATTTACATGAAAACGATTACCAAGTGCATATTCGTAAATTGGCCTACCTTAAGGAAATTTGCAAAGTTATGAGGCTTAAGTGAAGAGTTTATAAAACATTTAGGAGCACATTAATGTAAAAAGAACCTCACATGTTCCAACAGCTCTCAAATATTTATATCGTTAAAATGCTGAGTATCAGCGCATGGTCAGCCTCTGCGATCCAGCTCAGATTTTTCAGATAAAAACGTGTCAAAACATCTTGCTCAAATGAGTCATTGCAAAACCCTGTCAGGGGAGGATTGCAAAATTCGGACTACTGGTACCGCATGTTACTGTTGGCTGGCTCCTTATTCACTTCCCCAGATGATATTTTCATACAAAACAAACCACTGCGGGCCCTATGGTCTGACACACCCTGGGAATCTTTGACCTGCTTCCAGAGAAATTGAAAAAGGGAAATTGAATGAAGCATACAGCATGAGAATCAGCATCAGATCATAACATCAAGTTCTAACCAGTTGTTCAACCATGACTGACATGTTTCTGTTTGCAAATATCATTCCTGCCTTCAGCTCTGTTGTCTGCTCTGACATGTTGCATTGAGACAAGCCCAGTCTACATCTACAGCTACAATGTCCACACTCCCTGGCCGTGGAGGGCTAGAGGCCTGGTCCCAGCCAGTGTTTAGAAAGGTGAAGCCAGCCCTAACACACAAGCCCAGTCACCTTCCCTTTCCACCCCCTCCACCCCCCCGTGCCCTCGGCTCCTGCAAAACCAGCTCTTCTCGTTCCTTCCTTTGTCTGTCTGTCGAAACGGGCCAAATGTTTTTCTTTTCGGGCCTGCTGCTAAGCAACCTGGGGGATTCAGAGTGCTGCAAAGGATTGCAGTCTTAATCCAAACTCTGGGTTTTGCCGAGTCAGCTGGTTCGGGTGGAGCGGTATTGTGCGTCGGTGCACCCCTGGCCGAGTTAGCAATTTTGGAGTTTTTGTGCGAGTCCTCGCTCACAGTACCATCTGTCGCATCATCTCATTTAGACCATGGAAGCACTGCCATTAGGATGGAGAATAGAAGGCTAACAGGGTTTTTTTTCCCACGCGTCTCAAAACATCATGTGCATGTGCATTTGGACGTGAAGTAATTGGATTTACCGATCGGGGCAGGCAGGGGACCTTTTAAGGCAAAGCATAAAGTCTTCAACATGCCAAACCTCATGAAATAATGTAGTTACTCCCATGATATAGAGCTATAGTGACACTGACAGAGGCTTCATCTATGGGTCAGGTTGTATTCATTTGCATGCATGTATGTATTCCAGCAATTTTAGTCACATTCCAGGGGTTGCTCTTTGAAGAAAGTATGATAATTTCTCTTTTTTTAATCTAAATGGACTGTGTTATCCCATTACAGAATGTGGGGAACAGGGCGTATGTCAGCTATGACATACAGCAACGCTCTTTCCTTACGCAATGTGCAACCTAGAATGACACAGTGCAGTTTGTGCAGTTTGTTTTCTGTTGAAAAGCATGAACATTAGAGAGAGAACTGCTGAGTTGATTTCCTCTCCAGTCCTCTTGGCTCGGATGACCCACTCCATCACAGACTGACACAGAGGTCAAACTCTCATCTGGTGTGGCTAGAAAGTGGGGCTGCACTCACTATGTTTAGAAGGTCTCTGACCCTCCTCCAGGTATGAAACAAATGGCATAATCCTCAAACTTTGAAAGGAATCATTTGGTAATGTATTATTTTGATAAGGAATCATGAGTTGGTCAGCTGTTTATTACTACTGTTATATATTTTGTTCACCTGGTTTGGAAGCTTGGAGCACGTAAAGAACGACACGGCTCACAGGGAATATGTTGCCAAGATAGGAAATCTTTTATTACAGAGAAAAAAAAACTTTTCTTCCAAAATATAGAAATCTGTACAACTTCCGCACAATCAATTTACATGAACTGTACAAATTTACAGCAGTTCATCACAACATACCCAAGGAAAAGAAAAATGAACACGATAAAGATGTACTGACATGAGATCACAAGATAGGGTGGACAGCTTTTCTTCTTGGGTAAGCTCAGATTTTTTTTTTCTATTTTCTGGTTTTGTATGTAAATAGAAAAAGGAAAAAACAACAAAAAACAAAACAAAGGATAAGTCTATAAGTACAGATCATGGAAACTAATAATTTTTTTAACCAAAACAACTTTGGTCCTTGCCAACACTCCCATCACGAATGGCTTCACTTATGAAAAGAGTTATCCATGTTAAAAGATGAAATACAAAAGGAATACATCTAAAACACCTCAAGATAGCAATTATTGGCACTTCCCATGTGTAATGTTATGTACTCTACCATTTCTTGTACAATTACAATACATTCTACAATATGTAAAACACCTCAAATGTGAAAGTGGCAATAATTCAACTTATCGATGACAAGACTGACAACAACAACAACAAAAACAGCTATTCCCTTCCCGTTTCGTGTCTTAACATGCACAACTTTTCCATAAGGGTATTTATTGAATGTCCGAGGCCTGAGTTTGGCAATACATTCCAGGAGAGACTCTTCGCGTCTCAAAAAAATGTCACAACTTCAACTTGACATATTTAGTGCATTTTATGTGCTATTTTACCTCTGGACTATTTCAAAGCACTCTCACAACGTTTTCTGAAACCTATGTGCGCACACGCTGTATGGATGCCATTTAGAGAATTAATATTATTGTGGACTTGAAAACCATTTCGAGTGGTAGTACAGTTGAGAAGGTGTTCAAAGGGGTTTGGGTTTCGTTTCCATTATTTTGTGGGGCTAAAAGCGAGGTCTATTAAAAGTGGGTTAGATCACCAGACTAAAAATCCTCTTAATGAGAAGGGGGAGAAAATGGGCATGGCAGAGTGGGAAGATGAGAAAACCTACCAGTGTGACCATAAAAACACATTTAGAGAAGAGCGAGACGAAGCAATCATCTCACATCTGAAATATCAACCAATCTCATAACATCTTGTCACATCATTAAAAGCTATAGTGGAGCAGTACGGTTTTAAAACTGGTGTCCACCCTGGAAACCAAAGCTCTAGGCTCCTGTCCCAGCTAGCCCCTCTCCATCTGGCCAAAACGGAATCACTGCTTTTCACAGATTGCTGAAGGGAGCACCAACAGAGAGCAGGGAAGGGGAGGGTTGGGGTTGCAGTGCGTCAATGGCCATAGCTCTATTACCCATGATCCTCTTGGGGCTTAGGGGAGCTTAAACACCCATAGGTCTGGTGATGACTGGTGAAGCAGCCTGCTGTGACAGATGTGGCCGGCAGTTAAGGCCTGGAAAACACCCTGCAGCCGTCCCCGCGTCTGCTCCAGCTAGCTGTCGCCACTCAGCACCAAACCAGGAGTGAACTGGGGTACATCAGTCAGCCGTCACATCCTTTCATATGCATGTAAACAAAGTTGCTACTCAAACTCAACATTTAAGTGCAGCGCAATCCAGTGAGATGATTATAGAAAACAATGGCCTAGTACCCTCAATTCCTCACCTTTGACCCATGTTTCCTTGTCTCTCACTAGCCCCCCCCACCCCCCAGTGCAGCTTGAGCACGCTAAGCGCGTGTGCTGGTTTATATCCATCACTGCTGAGGGAGGGCTGAGGGCTTCTGGTCAGGGGGGGTGTTGAATTAGTCCAGAAGAGGGGCTGGAGGGATTGTAGCTGCCCTGGACGAGAGTCCGGCCCTGGCCCCTCCTCTCTCACACCAACTCCCCCTCCCTGCCTTCCTTACCCAACACCCTGCAGTGATGGAAGATGATATGTGTCACATTAAGTCTACCTGCATCCACAGGGGGTCAGCTAGCGGCAAGCTGCCTGGCTGTTGGCTGAACAGGAGGTCTGAGCTAAGGGGTGATATGTGGCATTTGAGGCACTCTAACCCCCACCCCAGGGGGAATTTGAAGCTGCCGGACTGGACAAGGACGCCTCCAAGGAGCGTCTGGGCAGCACCTTGCAGCAGGCTGACTCATGTAAGCCTGCTTATCAGTTTAAACTCAGAGGATGGCTCATAGTTTTGACAATGAGGTCTACATAAGGCAATGCACCTCCAATGCACACAAACGGAAAGGGGTACTTGTGAAGTATCTTCCCTATCCAAGATCTTGAAAATCAGTAATGGAAATGAATACAGAAGGCTGACAAGGCCTGGTGTGTTTTAAGTCAAGCTAAATTAATGTCTGAACAGTCGGTGCTCCAGACCTCCCTTTGGCCAAAGTCACACACAGTCATCACTTAGTCCAGAGCTTTCAGGCTTGCTTTCTATCAGCAACTCAAACCACCATCTGTGTGAGTTCAGGGGAGGGAAGCAGCTAAGCTCTGCATCCTACTGGGGCTTTGACGAACAGTGCCATATGAACAGATGACAAAAACTTTCTAACATACCACCAAAACTACTCTCCACTTACATCAACAGCTCTGAAATGTTTGCAAATACAGTGTAAAAATGTTTGAAGCCCAGAGTTGCACACTCCCTATTTAATAGACATCAGTCTATCCCAATATGGGAGCTACAGTATGAACAAATGGCTAAAAAATGGGGAGGGCAAGAAATATGGTGTGAAAAGATGACATTCGAGTGGATGGAATGCAGGCGATTTTCTCTAAAAATTAGACATCCCACACAATCTAACGTCAAAGTGCATTCAATGTCAATTCTGACAGGGCCACACGACCAAAACAAGGTAATCCTTAATTTCGGTATAATAGGCCCCCCTATGCTACACTTTGAATTTTGGTGATGCAGGGGAGGAAAGGCAGTGGTGGGGGGAAAGGGGGGGCAAATTAACAACATGGGAACTTGATTGTGAATTTCAACAACATTCATTAACCAGAGGGAGGGGGGAGGGGACGAATCCCTTGCCCTTCCCCGGAAAGCTACACATACATGAGTGATGGGAGGGGGTAACAGTGCAACGGGACACACTGGTATCCATAGGTAACAGGTGTCACAGCACATTCCACTTGCACTTACATACAGGCCGAGGGTGGGTTGACGTGTGTTTCCTGGAGCTCAGTGTTGGTGGGAGAAGGGGGAGGAAGAGAAGTTAAGACAGAAAGCCTTTGCTCAGACAGCTAAAGGATAAAGAAAACAAATGCCCTGTGGTCCAAAAAGGTTTTTTATAGAAAAAAAACGATGGCTTTTATTGGGCGTTTCTTTACCTTGGGCTTAAACTGGTAAAGGGCACAGTCTGAACCTAACTCCCTCCCCATCAGGAAACACACCAAATGAAAATAGCAATTGAAAAACTTCTGGTTTGAAATTGAAGGGGGATAATTCCTGACAGTAATGCCTTTACAATTTAGGAGAGTTTTGGTGTTGACTGATGGCGTCGGTTGAACACGGTACCCCATAGTAACCACAAGTAAGAAAAGTGCAAAGTCAACGTTGATAGACTCAGTGTTAAAAAGCAACAACAAAACAGCCCTTCAGCGATGGAGCCAATCACCATGTTGTTTACAGTCGGGGGATGGGCGGAGCCAGTCTCCGGGGGGGTCCTGGTTGGTTGGTTGGTTAGCTGCCCCAACAGTTCCATTTCACCACAGCCTCTCCTGAAAAAACGGAGTGCCCGGCAGATCCAATGACACAACAGAACAGACGACAATGGGGAAGGGGGTAAAAAAATATCAAACCTACAAGGTTTCCATCACCTGGACGATAGGCCACATCCTCTGCTTTTTTCTTTTGCTTTTCTCTTCTTTCACTATTTCATTTCATATTTTTAGCTTTGAAAAGGCTCGCCCTGATCGCCACGGCGTGACCCTGAACAAAAGTAGGCCGGGGCAGTGGTGCCCCTTTAACTGGACACAGTCATCATGTTGTAGGCTTTGGAGGGACTGGTTCTGCCCAGCACCATCAGTTCCTCCTTGCAGCTGGTGTGACTGTCCACCATGGGGCTCACCGACGCGCTGTTTCCTGAGGGGGAGCTGGTGGTGGCCGTTGCTGGCACTCCTCCGGCCGCCCCGGGCTGCGACTCGTACAGGACGCAGATGGAGCCATCCTCGCCGATGCGGTAGGACACCTCGAAGGGGTCCACCCAGAGCGTGAGCTCACTGGGCAGCAGTAGGTAGAGTTGCTGGATGGTCAGGCCGATGCGCTGGCCTGCCTGCCACACCAGAGGGTCCATCTTGTGGTTGATGCGGATGCAGCGGTAACCTGAACCCTTGCAGGGCCGGTCTGGGAACCAGTGGTGCTTGTATTGCTCTGAGGGGACACAGAGAGAGGGGAAGAGAGGGGGAAGGACAGAGAGTTTAGGTTTGCAGCAATTACCATCAGGCTGCTATCATGTATCATGAAATGTGGGACAGATCACAAAATGTCTCTCAGGTGGAAGCCTCAAACATGATGATGCAAGACTAAAAACAATATCTGCAATAACTGTAGCCTTTAAGCTTGTGTGACCCAGGACAGATATTGGGTTTCCAGGGCCACGGGCCTTGACAAATAAAGGCACAGAGATGAGAGGCTAAAGGTTAGAGTAGAATCACTTGATACTCTGCAGCCATGATGCTGTTCATATATCTACTAAACACACCAACAATGTGGACTACGCACAAGGCTGAGCATGTGAGATCCACACCGAGCTGGAGCTGAACAAAGGGCAAACCCTAAAGCAGAACTTACAGAGAGCACTGCCACGTGTGTTTTGAGTACAAAAGTACAAAATGAGGCTACAGAAACTGTTCAGGTAAAAATAAATTGGGAAAAAATGGAACATTATAGTGTAGTCAAAAATGTGCCACATCATTCAGGTCAAGCAAAATTGTCTGATGTGTGATTAAATTATATTCTGATTATTCACATATCTGTCTTAATGGGTAAAGCAGCAAAACCAAGTTTATTCTGTAATTTACCTGTGTATTCTGTAAATAACTAAACATAACACCACAAAGCAATACTGCTTTTGACAAGTTATAATTGTAGAATTGAAACTGAACAGTTTAGTGTTTGGTGATTAAGGGCAGTACATGCTAATCTCATGTTTTCTGTTTTTCCCAGGAGGAAACTTCAGGGGAGTTGAAGTGGGATTACATCAGATTTTGTCAGAACAAATGATCAAAGGCACTACTATACAAATATCATAACTGCTGACATCAGACAATTTTAGATAAACAAAGGAAAACCAATTTATCTGCTAACCAGTCCTGTAAAATACAGCTCATTTATTTGCTAATTTCAATTTAGTAGTTACTTTACCAGTATTATTGCACTGCTACTCCTATTACTGTGTGTAATGATGTACAAATGTTCGAGTATGCTGTTTATTTCATTAGAAATTATTTTGTTTTGTGGAAAAAAAGCTGTTAAAACATTTTTTTAATAAATGAGTAAGGATTAGTTTAGTGCTGTAGTAAAAAGAAAAAACTGTAGCTGCCTGTTGTCGGCCTGATAAGCAGTCATAAACAGGCAGTCAGCGGCACCCTGGGCCTACGTGACAAAAAGAGGTCCATTGAATTGCACAATCCCTCCCCCAGCCATCGTCAGTGTCACAAAGTCTTCCATGACTGGCTGAACAACAACACCAAAAGTGTTGAAGTCTCAGCCAACCATCTGGGACAGAGGGCTCCGCCTCTTAAAAGGGACAGGACCCTATTTTGTTTCCCCCTGGCCGTGGAAGTTTCTGGGAGTTTGGAACTGCAATGAAAACAGTGACTCAGAGCGACGTCATGCGCAGCGCTTCAATGGCAAGGCAGCGGGGAGGAAAATGAAACCGTTTACATCTTCCACTAGTAATTTGTATGACAAAGTAAAATATAGCTCATTCTTTCCTTGCAGGCTCACTTTTGGTGTACTACAAAAAGGTGTTATTTTCATAGTTTCTGTGGGATAGCTCAGAAGAAAGAACCATTTCTATATGTTTATTGTGTTAGATGAATTCAGAAATATCCTCCATTCTTCTGACCTTTTCATTTTCTGAGCTTGCCACTTTGGGGAGCAAGCCTATCCCTCTATTTTCTCTGACAAGGCCCCCCTATATTGAATTCCCATTGAAGTTAACTGCATTGTTGACTAATGAAAAACCTGGTAAGTGAAGTAGGCCAGCGTTAATGTTGGGGCCCGGAGGCCACCTGGACACTTCCATGAGATAATAACCCCCCGTGTCTTTATCGCAGAAGGCTGTGTACCGCTGAGCTAATGGAGGGCTTGGCACTCATGAAAGAGCACAGGGCCTGGATGATCTTTCTGCCTCCGGTTGAGCCACAAAGACGGCTACCTACAGGCCCTGGAGCAGCTGGGAAAGGATCAGCAGAGCACAGCCTATTCTTAAAAATCAGGGCACAGAGGAGGCGGGGGGACAGGAAACGGGGAATGGAAACCTAAGCAGATGAGTGAACGTTTAACCTACTAAGTTTGAACAAAACATGGTTGTTTACTTATTGTGGTTGACCTCTGAATTATACTACATTCAAGAATTAAGTATATTTATAGAGATATAGTGCAAAAAAGGGTAGCAAAAAAGATGATTCAAGAAATGCTCTGCTTGGTAGATTGTTGTTTTGGGGAATTTCCATGAAGGTGTAGACATTTTCTCATGCACGGCCGCTGAAGCCCTGCTAAGAAGGTTAACTGATAAACAGGAAGAATCAAAGCCCTGTTAACTACAATTACACAACTATCGTGGTTTCAATCTGGTTTCTGAACTAATTTCCCACTTTCCCCCCCTCAGCACAAACAAGAGGAGCGAGACAGCCAGCTTTTCATCACACAGACACAATAGTCAGTGATTGTGATGTTCAGAAGCACAAAAGAGCTCGGGGTTGGCCTAGTTTAGCAGCAAGCCCCACAGGGTACTCACACACTCACTTTTGTTGTCACACACTCGTCTCATGTGCAGAGCGGGAGGTAGGGACCTCTTTGTGAAGATTTGCCCACTTTTTTCTGTTTTAATTTGGCAACGTTCAGCGATATAGTGGTAAAGAAAGGGGTGGCTAAACTTGTTGACCTGTTAGTGCTCATACAAAGGCAACAACCAAAATCAAACAAAAAGCAGTTTCAGGGAAGACTTAAAAAAAAAAAAAAACACTTGTATAACTAACGCACACCAATTTGATACTATTTTGGATAATATACACAATTTGATTGTGTTTTGTTTTGTTTTTTAAAAATCAAAGATGCTTTTCAGAACAAAAAAGGGAGTAAACTCGCCTCCAGAGGTGACCAAATTGTTTCAGTGGGCTTCTCCCTCACTACAAGCCTAATTATACAGCGCTACATCCCCCTCTAATATCCTCTTAAAAAGGCCCCAACTATAACACACACCCTCCCCCTCAAACACACACACACTCACTGTTCTCTCTGCCTGCAGCCATTTTACTCTGGCTTCGACTGTTTACAAACACCACTGACTCAGGACGCTCTCTCCAGCTTTTTGTTTTTAATTCTCCACTATCAGTTTATTATTATGAAATATTTCTCAACAATGAACAATGATTATTGACCACCCATGGACATATTTACATGGGTTATGATAATACCCCGATAGTAATTTGCAACTAGTTTGCAGTGTTGAGTGAGTTTGTCGTCGCCTCGAGGTACTCTCATTATATATAACCTAAATGTTATATTTCTCTGTACAGTAAGAAAACTCTTGTTCTTCCATGTTTTCCATGTGTGGAAAGCAGGATATTTTTGGACAGCCTAACGCTGTAATTTAGAAAATGTAGGTCATCTGGCGTTTTAAGTGCTTAGTTGATGGTGCGTGGCAGATGTATGGCAGCTTTAGAGGCCTGAGACTGGAATCTCTTTACAGCAGGAAATGAGACTCACGCTCCCAGGGCGCCCAGGCCTCTGAAACTCCGGTAAAATGCAAAGCCCGCAGGTAAATGAAGACGTCGGCTGGGCTCGTTTTCCTGGAAAATGAACTGCGAGCGGGCCATTCAATTCCAGCTCCATTCATTAAAAGGAAACCATGCGCGGATGGTGAATAAAACTAAGTACCATCATGATAAGCTCACTAAATACTCACTACCTAAGTTATATATAGTCCCTTATTAGTCCCTATAGGAATATTATACGGCTATATTTAATTATATGGGCCAAGGTCACGTAAACAGACGCGCTGTGAGTCACAATAAGATAATTACAGTTCGTTTTTAATCAAAGGATTATTCTAAGACTGTGCCCATTGTTGATTTACATAATACTGCCAAAAAAAACAAGTTTGATCTAAAATGTGTAATGTGTTTTTATTCTCCCTCCGTTTCACCCACAGCATTACGTAATTGAGCTGCCTCCACCAACTCACTAGGGGCTGTTTTGCTCCACTCTGCCTCGTCGACGAGGCGCACTTCCTTGTTTGAACCAAGAAAAGCAGTCCATAACACCAGCTTCTTTTTCTCAAACAAACAAAGTAACAAATGTGTGTTTTGTTTGTCTCAACTTAAGAATCGACAAAATCACGGGAGATGGTTCATCTGTGAGTTTGTATTTGAGCGTGTTTTTTTTTTTCCACCATGCGCAGTCGTGGTGCGCTCTGGTGTCGTTGTTGGTGCTACTTGGAGAACAAAGAAGGGCTTCTTCTTAATCCCTCTCAAATCGGCTAGAGCGCAACATTAACTCTTTGCAATCAAACCAAATCGAGACGTTTAATGTGAAATGGTAGTTTAAGCCGTGTAACACATTAAAAGTAATTTATATGCGTGTTGTGAAGTATTGTTCTTGTTTTTCTTACCTGCCAAAATGTCCTGTAAGCTTTGGCTGAATGTTTGGAGCTGTCGGTCGTTTACGTGTCCTTTTATCCGCAGAAATCTCGACAGAAATCCGACGGCGGCGCTGATCTCTGGTTTCATCGTTCCCCGGGCACAAAGGGTATGCATTGAGAAAGGCAACGGCGACAGCGACGGTCCGTGCGCTTTGTTGTTTCTCCTCTTACGGGTTTGTCCGGCTGTTCGTCTTCCTCTCCACTTTTGAACTGCGATCCTTGTCTCTTGGCGCTTGTGTTATTTCTCTGGGCATTTATTTGTCGAGGTAGAAGGGGTTTTCAGAGAGAGTACGTGTGCTAGGACGGTACAGTGTTGGGAAATAGACGCCTGTTGTTGGTAAATACAGGGGGGGTCCTCGCTGCCACGTTGACCGACCCTCCCACTTCACTATCCTCCGCCAGAGTGAGACGGTCAATCGGGAGGAAGCGGCTTTTATACCGCCCCCGCCGTCCCCTGCAGGGCGACCCAGGCAGCGACAGCAACAAAAGCGGACCAATCCCGGCGCTGCAGCGGCCTGACGAGCCTCATATAGGAGGAGTGCAGCGTTCACGTCACCGCACTGAAAATAAACACAGCAATTCACAGCGCTGAGACCGTGCGGCGTTCAGGTGCCATCGAAAATATTGCGACTCGGAAGAAGAAAACAAAAGAAAAAACTTGATTATCGTCAGCGTTTGCAAAACTGGCCTGTAGTGAGCTTACTGTAAAATTTGCTCCATAATAGTTCCTAGTTAGAGTCCAAATTACAGTCAGTAACATAAGCCAAAGGAAGTAAATATTGATTACTGTTGTCACTTTCAGCTGACTTTGCCATATTTAAAGTATAATAGGATATGAAAGGCAGAAAATGTAAAAGGACAGGGAATGTTTTTCACATTTTCATACATTCATTTTATCTGTATTCAAATTGCATTGTGAGTTTCTTCTGAGTCATTTTCAGTTTAAAAGTATTCTAAGAAGTTATCCTCTACTTTTTCACAAACATCTGTAAACAAAATACAGTACTTTTATGTATTGGAATGGAATATAGTTAATATTTAAAAAGAAAGGGATCTTTAGAGCAGCACAATTGGATTAAGCCTGGTTTTGTTCTGCTTGCTGTCCTGCTGTGATGCACCGATCTGATGATTACTGAAAGAGGCTGATTCAGAGAGGATGGATTTTGAGCTCTTATAGTTAACATTTGTTTGCATTTAACATGCATAATAAGTGTGCACTTAGTAGAAATGTACAATATGAAATTATTTCAGTATTATGAGGGTGTGCACAACAGCAGCAGTACTAACAGACTACAGCATACACGATGTGCAAAATGGTGTCCAAATTCACACTGATGGGCCTGTGGACAGCCAAACATGAATATAAAAAGTGCACACCTGCCAGTATATTCACATTATAAATGAAAAGTACAGAAAACGCACTGGGTATGTGCCATGGCATTCTGACGGTGCATTACTGTCCATCTTATCAAAAACCAAAACTGAGATGGAAGTAGCATGTGCACAAATTAAAGACAAATTGCATATTTGCATCGATTCCTGTTTTTATTATTGTTGTGATAATACAAATGTATTTATTGAAAGTGGTAGTATTTGTATAGAGAAAAAAAAAATCAAAATGTTTTAAGAGCTGTGATCACAAATCACTCAAGTGATAAAAATGGTTAATTTTGCTTGTAATGAAAATGAATCTCTAGTCTTTTCGTGATACTAGATTTAAGGAAGTCAGAGATCACAGTCCATTGCCAAACCAAGAGTTTCTAGGTAATATTTGCCATTCAACAGCTGATGTCAACATTATTTTCAGCTAACAGTTTGTGTTTGCGGTCTTTCCCATGTGTCTTGAATGTAGCATAAGATATCTGAGATGTTTTTTGGTTTTTTTTTTAGATCCTGGAGTGAATAGAAGCAGTGTACATACCTGATGATAAAAGTAATATAGTTTATTATTATGTGAAGTATCATGAATTCATTCATTTTCCAAACCGCTCATCCTAATTACGGTTATTGGGGTGCTGGAGCCTATCCCAGCCCTCATTTGGCGGACGGCAGGGGAACCACCCTGGACAGCTTGCGAGTCCATCACAGAGCAGACAGACAAACACTTTCACACACACAATCACACCTAGGGGCAATTTAGTATCTTCAGTTCTCCTGACCTGCATGTCTTTGGACTGTGGGAGGAAATCAGAGCTCCTGGCAGGAAACCATGCAAACATGGGGTTTGTATTATAATATAAATAATTACTATTGTTGTATATTTACATTTTAATTTCTATTTCTCATGTTCTTTATATTAAATTAAATGAAATATTTATTAGGCCTGCACACGTGATGCACTTTTTCCCCTCTTGTTACCGTGCTGTTTGATTTACAAAACAAAACCACAGCTAAAAATCACAGCTATTTCCAAACAAAGCAGGACTGTATACATGCCGATCAGCTGGCACTCATCTTCAGCGACATTTCCAGTCAGGCCCTGCAGCTGTGCACAGTCACGTCCTGCTTCATCGGCTCCACTATTGTTCCTGTCCCAAAAAGCCAAAGATTACACTCAATGACTACAGGCCTGATCTTTGAAAGACTTGTCCTGAAAAAAAAAAAAAAAAAAAAAAAAAAATCAGATTCCTTGCTGGACCCCCTGCAGTCTGCATACAGGACCGATAGATTGGTGGATGATGCAGTCAGCCCAAGCTTGTACTTCATCCGACAGTATCTGGACTTCCAGGGGACCTATTCAAGGATTTTGTTTGTCGGTTTTAGCACATCTCAGACCCGCTGACCCTCAACACAGGAGCTCCACACGGCTGTGTGATCTCCCCTCTCTCTCTCTCTCTACACAAACGATTGCACTTCCACAGACTGTCAAGCTCCTGTCAAGCTCCTGTCAAGCTGCTCAAGTTTATGGACGACACAACCCTGATCGGTCTGATCCAGGACTGTGACGAATCCGCCTGCAGACAGCAAGTGGAACAGCTAGCACACTATCCATATTTAAACAGCTTGTGCCTGCTTTCCTATCTGCTTCCTATCTGATGTTCAAAGGGTCGGTGCTAGACCGGAGCAGGCAGAGAGACCTTTTGCGAAACTTTGTGCATGTAGCCTTAACCTTTACCTTAACCTAACTGCTCTGAGGAGAGGGAGGCCCTCCTGGTGGATCCAATCTAGCAAGACCTTTTCAAAGGTGGCTCCTCACTTCTACTTCACTGCACCTCTGAGACACACAAAACCTACTGGTAGCACTAATGCCTCATCTGGTCAGAAATCAGATGGAAAAGCAGGCACAAGCTGTTTAAATATTGATTTTATTATTAGTTAGACCCCAGATAAGTACTGTGAACCCCCAGATTTCTAGAACATGCATTGGAAGATGCAATATGCTGCTGGAAAATATGTAAACATGACCATTTCAGTATTTCCCCACAGCGAGGAACAGGAACAGCATTATCATCCAAATCCATGAAGTGATGAGGGTCACAGATGGAGCTAGTGCAACACTATCTTTTGTCTGTATGTAGAATATTGTCTCTCATTACTGTGCAATGCAATAACAGTGCAATGCCCATATGTCTAGTGTTTACAGTCTTTTGTTAGTTTATACTTTCTGAAGGTTTTGTTTATGGTTTTGTAGGTTATATATATTTATATTTCCATTTTATTTTGTTCTCTTCCTTCCATGTAACAGTAGAAAACCCAAATGCAGCAAAGGCTAATAAACAAATTCTGCTTCAGGTTCTGATAGGGCACAATAGTGCATCTTCCATTATCCTGCAGAAGACAGTCAGTCTGTTGGCTGCAACTCCTTTGGTGGAATGATACAATGCAACTGTAGTGCATTAAGCAAACGGGCTGTGTTTGGGTTTCCATTGGATCATATGCCAAGTTGGACATATGCCAGTAGGACTGATCTGCTTGTTCGGAATTCATCTTGACAATGAGCAGATAAAACAGACAAGTTTATACTGACTATAGGCTATAGTTTAAATAAGCTGCCGCTAACCTCATGAGGGCTAAAGAGACTATGGCAATGAGACAATAGGACTGTAGGGGCTAGGGCTACACAGGCTAGGTTTAAAGAGCCTAGGCCTAAAGGAGCTGAAGGGTTCAAGTGGAAAGAGCTTAAGGGCCTAGGACTAAAGACTAAAATGCTTCGACAAATTATGTCACAGCTAACAAGAACATAAATCTTGGTAATATCTTTGTGTATAAATCACTTATATCTCCTATATGTCTCTGTTTTTTTTAGTCTATTTGTTACATAATATTTTTCTAATTCCACAATGAGAGCAAACAACCTTTAAACCCATTTATTGAATTAAATGTCCAAAGTCTAATTCTTACTGGCTCTTGTTCTCAGGTCAGGTCCATGTTAGGTTGGATAAGGACAAACAGGTGTGTGACAGGGAGAAACTACTTGCATGATATCAGTGCCTCTCTGGCTCTCTGGCTCTTTTTTTCTGTGGGGGACTGTGTGTGTGTGTGTGTGTGTGTGTGTGTGTGCGTGTATTTGTGGATGGGTGGGTTTGGTTATTCAACCGGGAAGAGTCTCAATCAGCGGAAAAAGCACATTGCCTGACCTTGGTCAATACAAGGGAAGCAAATAACATGTCAAGAGCAACTTAAATCCACTTTGTTTTCAGTTCAAGTCGCCGCATGCTAATTAAAATCAGTGGAAAAGCACAGGCTGCTCTGCTTTGTTGTTTGCGGGCTGGGTCATGATGACCTGCCCAGAGCCCAACACATGGCACAATCAAGCATATCTGCTCACCACTGGTTTGTTCAGTAGTTGGTCTGAAGGATTACAAAAGTACACTCAAAATGTGAAAATGAAAATGTGCGTGTATGCATATGCACTGTACATATATGCAACAGACACACACACACACACACACACACACACACACACACATACTGCTATCCATTCTACTGCCATGGTGATTGAATCATGTTTCCAATTCAATCATTTTACACCACTGAGCTACTGTCACTTATTATCTCCACTTGTGACCAGACAATTTAATGTCCAAATCTCTTCAGTTGGATGTTAAGAAGCCTGTGCCGTCAGTTTGAGGAGAGTAAAAAAAGAGTTTTAGTGCTACTTCACACACAACATGCTTGCTTCCTGTATGTAGGTTTTTTTGTAGTGTAAGTTCTGTCTCAATGGACAAGGCAGAGCACTAGCACTGAAAGAATTACGAGTTCAGTTCTCGCCGGAGCTAAAACTGCTTTCATTCACAGTACTGTGAGGCACTTTGAATAAAAGAGTTGTGCCAAATGGAAAATTTTGGAGGATAGATGGAAGGAAGTTCACCCAAAATACAAAAAAATACATATCTTCCCATTTACCCCTAGTACAATCTTCCTATCTGGACAAATTCCACCAGCTAACTGCATATACCCACCCAAAACAAGTACAGACGAGAGCCTAAAAGATACATATTCCTGGTGTTCTTCGGCAGGAAATAGTTCCCAACGAAACTCACCACCCCCGAAGCTTGTAGATAATGTCTGGTGTCTGTGTCGCTGCTTTTGGAAAGAGCTGTTGCTGTAGAGTTTTTCACATGTAAATTTTTGATGGTTTGACCTCCACAAACAAATACCTCTGCAGCCCTATTGTATTGGGCTGCTGGAAGACAGGAAGCTTGACTACATCAGACAGAAACTATCTGGATGGACAGGGGTAAGTGGGAAAGTACGACGTAGGAAAGTGTAGCTATGATGTGGTGTGTTACTTCCATTTATTTTAAGTTTTCATCAGTGTAATTTCACTTCTGAAATTTCATTTCTGAATATGGGGGTTGTGGGGCGGGGGGGGGGGGGGGGGGGGTGTAAAATTCCTACCTAAAGTGTAATTTAATAATTGATCACAATAAACAAACTTGTACTTTCTTTCAGATGCTATGAAAGTAAAATACATGTACAATAAGCGATGATGACGGTGTAAAGGTACAGAGAAGAGACGTATGTCATCCTGATTTGAGTCTTGCATCTTAATGACCAGAATGTGTGACTCACTACTGTACTGAGCTCTGCTTTTATTCACCACTCCTGGATTTTTCCACCCATGCCAAAGGAAGGTGTTCTCATGCAGCCAGAGAAATACTCACACTTGCTCACTCACACACATACACACACGTTCACACATGCATGCACCCCCACCCATTGACCGCAAACACACACTATACATTTTTGTCATCACCGCTTTGCTATTTTATGAATTGGTGGAGTTTTGGTGAGAGTTTCAAAAAGACAAAGCAGCGTGGATGTTCATGTTTGTGCTGATGCAAGACGACACATAACTGGTGTATCACTTCTCTACACGGTGAAAACGCGGCGGATTACCACAGGATTAAAGTGTCTGTTCATTGTCAAACCAAAGGAATTGGAATGGGTGAAATATTTCACTGCTCACACCTGTGCGTTTACAAGCCTCATAATCGGTTTACGGCACTTGAGTTATTCCTTCATTCATTTTCTAAGAATGTCTGCAGAACAGTTCAGCACAAAGTACAAAAACAACAACAACAACAACAACAACAAAACACTTGGCCGTGGTGTAATCTATTCATCAATCTATCTTTGGCAGGAAATAGTTCCCAGTGAAACCACTCACACCCGAGGGCTGTGGATCATGTCAGGTATCTGTGTCATTGTTTTCAGAAAGAGCTGTTCCTGTTGAGTTTTTCACATGTAAATTTTTGCCAGTCTGAGCTCCACATATGAATACCCATCCAGCCCCATTGTACTGTGGTAGACTGGAAACCAATCAGACACTGTCATGGTGGATAGATTGTACTATAGGGCCAAATGGGAAAATACAACTTGAATCCTCATACCTTACGCTATTAATTTTCGCAAAACTCCCACAATCCCCTCCTCACATTCAGACAAAGCTATATTTCTTTGTGACAAATTCACTGGCAATCAACACAATAAAACCTCCTCAAACCTGCCCAGTCCCATCAGTGGGTTCCTCTAATATACCAAAGACATTAAATAAGTGCCACTAAATTACATGGAAATGTGTATAAAATGATGCACATCTTTTCTTTTTGATGTAATGGTGTGCATTCATAAAACAATGGCATCTTGGGCTTGAATATTTCACTCAATAAAAGCGTTTTGTAGCTTCACTGAAGCATTGTAGCAAGCAGATACAGAGTATATATATTCTATTGTTGTATAATAAGTGAAAAAAAATCCAGTTTTGAAGCTATTTTATGAGAATTCAAGAGAAAAGATTTTTTTGTTTTGTTTTTTTACCATTGGGGGAAACCCCTGTCTAGTACTTTTAAGAAGTCACTTTTGAGAAGTAAAGTCACAAGGGGCATTGTGAAAAGTTGCAAAATGTAGAATATAGTGCAAAGTTGGCATTGCTACATGGGACTGTACAGAATCTGGACTTCTTTCTTTGGCACTTTTCATAATCATTTTATGCTGTTTTATGTGAAGATGAACCCTTTAAAAAAAACAAAAAAAACAAATACACATAATACAAAAACGAACCGATAATAAGGGCTGTATCTGTGCAGACACTGAGACATATCCTGTTCAGCAGCATAGGGTGCGTGGGTGATATGCAAACACTGTACAGTGTTTAGCTACTGTGGAAGTCCCCGGCCCTGTATCTGCCCTCCATTACTCCTGCAGGATTTTCCTCTTGGGAGTGCAGCAGCTGCAGCAGCAGCAGCGGAGCGAGCCCGAGATTTTTGGGGCACTTGCACGGCGGCAACATCTGCACCACACACAATATGCCTCATTACCGACAGAGCATGTGTGTGTTGGGGGGGGGGGAGCTGTGTTTGGCAGCACTGTGGTAAAGATAAAAGTCTTACTGATAAAAGAGAAAGAGAAAGAAAAAACATGTAGCAGCGGAGCAAGATAGTAAAGGTTAATGATTACTTTTATTATACCTCAAAAATCCCCAAACCTTCCAGCTCTGAAAGTACAATGTTAGGTTAAGTACGCAAAGCTCAGACCGACACGGGATGTAAAATGAAGCACAGCTCTCTAGTAGCGGTAGCTCCCAGATGTAAACTGAAGTTGTGTTAGCAGGAATGGCCACCAGCGCTGGATAAAATATGCTCCTGGTTGCTGCCAGACGAGGGTGGGGTATCCTGTCGTTACGTTCAGCCCTCAGTCAGACTAATGAATGGAGGCTTTTATCTTAAAACCACACGTGAACTACAGTGGGGGAAAGAATGTCAGCTCAGGAATGAGAGAGAGAGAGAGAGAGAGAGAGAGAGAGAGAGGCACTGGCTGCTTGTTGGGCCAGGCAGAGCGTCAGTGTGCAAGCTTTTCCAAACACACTCATTCATGATGCAGACTGTGGACATGCACACCAAACACACAGCGTGTATATATGTATATGTACACACTTTGGCACACACACACACATTTGTGGCGACAAAGAGACATGGACACACACACACACACACACACACACACACACACACACATGCACCACCAAAAACGCAAACATCTGTGGGCCACCAAAAAGCTAAACCAGCATAGGCTGCATTCATCAAGGCAGCAGACAAAACAACACCCTGACATTCCCAGCACACATACAATCCTCATACACACACACACACACACACACACACGCACACACACACAGATCTGGATAAAACATTCCCTAAACATTCAGTGATAACCATCTGTCTCTCAGGTAGGGGTTTGGCTTATCGTCTGGGTGCAGGCTCAGTATCAGTGAAGTATGTCCCGTCCCTTTTTTACAGTAAAATGCACTGGATTTCTCACCGACTTACCTGTTCTGGATATTACTATCCACTGGGCTAAAACCTGAAATCCGATTAAACTTCCACCATCGCTCATACATGACAGTACCTTTTAAAAAACTTGCAGTGGAAAAACTCTTTTCAAATAAATAAATGGATCTTTCTATTGCCATAAACACGAGAGCTTTAATATTTGCTTTTTTAAGCTCCTGGTGTCATAGGCCTTTCATAGGCCTCTTTTGCATGTTTATGGAAGAAGCAACAGTGGTTTGTTTTGAATAAATGGAGGAACTCAGTGGTTAGTGTGAGCAGGCACAGCCACCAAGCTTCGTCAACAGCAAAGTGATTGTCAAGCGAAAAGTAGAGGAATACTGGTGTTGTCTTTCCGAAGTGGAAAGCACGCCAAGATGGAGTGATGTGGCTGTTGTTCTTTTGGACTTCTTGGCCTCGCTATCATTTATTAGCTCCGGTTTACAATGAGTAACCTTGTTATGATGTTGGTTCAGTGCCTAAATTGAGTTTCAACACGTCAGCTCTATTGCTGGGTACTAACATGGCTCTAGTGAAATCACCAGTCCCTATCTTGTCAACAAAAACGATAACAACAATATCGGTTGAATATTTACTTGTGTCTATCTATGATAATTGATATGCAGTAAAACTGTAATGAAAAACAAATGTCTGTTTCATAACGCATGATTAATTCACTTATTTTGTGAGGATATTACTGTTTCTGTAGACACTGTCGATCCCAGGCACCAACTTCAATTCTGGCATTAAATTATTTGTCGATACTTTGCTCGTCTTAGTAGAACAGCCAGTGTTTGTTTGTATGGGGGGTTTTGGAGCTGCTGTCAGTCCTGTGGCATCACAATACAGGCGACAATGTGCTGAAAGGATCACTGGGAAATGTAGCGCAAAACACCACAGCAGCAGCCACTTATCGTCAAAACTGCTGCCAAAGTCAACAACAGGAGAGAAGAAACTTGTGGATTATCACTTCAAGAATGTAAAATTGCAGAGTTTTATGGAAAAACTGGCTGTGTGAAGTGAGTAATATGACTGTGTGCAGTGAGTGTTTGGGTGTGGCAAAGACAGGGTTAATCACCTTTCAGAAAAACAAGTCAGGGAAACTCTCCACGCCCTTCCCCCTTTGATCCTCGGTCATCAGGAAGAGACTCATCTGAGCAAACCACAAACTTTCCATGATGCTCGCTCTCTCTCTCTCTCTCTCTCTCTCTCTCTCTCTCTCTCTCTCTCTCTCGCTCTCTGCCTCCCTCCTCATCCTTAGTGGTAATGTTGACTCCAGGAGGAAGTTGCCTCAAGCCGCTGGACTGTTCAGCTGGGTGCTGCGGCTTGGCCTTGACTCACTCATACAAATGGAGCAAATCATGCAGGCCAAATGCCTCGGTTTTCCATAAAAAAACTTTTTTTTTTTTTTTTTTTTTTTTTTAACAACGACTTCTCTGAAATATATTTTCGTTACCCCAGTAAGCTACTTGGTTGCCGCCGTATTTAGTTAATTCAATTACATTCCGGGGTTTGAGAGCAGCCATATATCCTATCCTTCATGCAAAACTGCCCTGGTGAGATTACACACTTAGCCCAGTGCTGCCTTAATCATTTGGTTCTGTGTTACACTGCCCTTGTTCAGACTCAAAGCGCTCCCTAACTTCTTGAGTGTTCATTTTTTGCGCAAGGCGAGGCATTAGGCGCCGCATAGCTCAGCCCTGAGTTGGAAGGATTAAACTTGTCTATAATTGTATATACATATTGATGCGGCAAATTATTCGGTGCCTCTTTTGCCCCTTGTGTGTGAAGCTCTCTCAAAGCCACAGGCAGAGAGGGAGGATTCAGCTATTTCACTTGTCTTTACATGTGAATGAGTTTCTATGTTGAACAATATAAAGCCCATGCTCTGGTGTGTGTGTGTATGCATGTTTATGTGTGTATTTATAGAGATGACATTTGAGATACAGGAGTGGTGCAGGGGCTGCCAAGACCTGTCAAATTGAATCTTGACATTTGCTTCCAGAGTATTCCACTCGACGGATACGGCTGAGCGAACCACTGAGTGACAGGTAAGGGTTCAGTGAACTGGACAAAAAGTACAAATGACTACTTTAATTTTTTATGGGCTGTTTATGGAATACCAAACTAATGCCCAGCCTTCACACATAGGCCACCAAAGCTGTTATTTTAATTCAGCGGTATTTAAGTTCTCAGACCCCGGGCACTTACATTCAGAGATTACTGTGGGCTATGATGTGAAATACCCCTGCTCGCCTACATGTAACCTATTCACTGATGCCTTGATGAATCTTGTAAGGATTGCTGGCTTCTGCTATTACAGAGTGATGAAAGGCTAAGGACAGACCTTTCATTTCTAGCCTATACCGCCAAAACCAGGTCCAGACACTGAGCTTTTAAGATGGTTGAAGTTCGTCTCCTCTGTTCTTTACCAGCAGGATGTTGTGGTGCTATTTGCACCACAGTCTGAGATCCTTTCAATCTGCTGCCTTTTAACACAAGTAGCCTTGCAAACAAGTCGAGTGATTTATGTAATTTGTCGACATTAAATGTGGATCTGTGCGCGGGGAGAAGCAGGTCTGAGGGATGGGAAGTCTTCTGGGGCGAGTGTGTCTGTGTGGCACATTGCACGTGGCACGTTGCTGGTCCCGTGCAATGGCTTAGCTGACTTTCCCTGGTGGAATGGCAAAGTTTCAACACTCTACAGCTGTGTTATTATACTCACACACACCCACTCACTCATACACAGTACGAGTATATAGCACAGTGTCGGCAGCGCGTTTGTGTGGTACATAAATATGCAACATGTCTATGAATATTACATACATGCTCCACACATTTTTATCTGGGACAGCATCTTCTTCACACATACTGAAGGCAGGCGCAGTGCACTCAGAGGAACTAGAATTTAGCATCCTGTGTTGCCGTAGCTCACCCATTAATGCCGTGTTAAATTATGACCCAAGTGAATGTTTAATTCTGATTGTCTGGAGGCAGTCTCTTATTTTTATTTTTGCTTAACTGGACGCCTTCAGAGTGAGTATTTCATAGCCAAACTAAATTAACGAGGAAGCAAAGTTTGAGCATTCATCATTTTAGTGTATTAGAGCTGTATTCGACGCAGACGCTTTTTAGCTGAAATTAATGTGTTTTCAAGGTGCCTTAAATATGCCCACACTTAAAAGCAAGGTTAACAAAATCAGGAGTTCTTTAGCTACTCTCTGCTGGGGCTTGGTGGATTAGACTGAGCTAAAAGTGGAGCAGTCAAACAGAAGATTTGAAGAAAAAGGGGGGCTTTGTACACGCAGCTGTAAAAGTGGAGACGTTTTTTAGTGTTTTAACCCAGTACATGTTAACCGTAAAATCGTGCGATCACAAGGGAGTTCAGTAATCAAAACTCAATTTTACAGCCATGCAGAAAAGCATGAGCTTAATTCAAAGCCTCCATAATCACTTTTCTGTGCTTATGGTTCTTACTTACGAATGTTATCTGCCTGCAAAATAACAGGATTACTTACCATATCATTTAATAGAAAATGTACGATAACCTCATCATTCATATAGATAAGACACCCATGCACACTCATGCTTTATAATCACCTGTTTTCACCTCTATTTCACCTCTGTTATCTCCGCTATTATCTCTATTATCAACTCTTAGCTGAAATGAAATATTGCCACCTCTCTGAGAGAAACTATGAGAGAGAGAGAGAGAGAGAGGAGAGGAGAGAGAGAGAGAGATGGAGGGGAGGGGGGAGTGCGAGAGAGAGAGAGAGAGAGAGAGAGAGAGAGAGAGAGAGTCTGAGTCAATGACGATGCTAACTAAAGCCCTCGGTGTGACTCACACTTTAAAACAGTCTCAAACAGCTGGGGATCAATCCATGTCCTGGGCCCACGCAAGCTGTCATTTCACCTCGAGCTGCTATGCATGGACACAAGCTGTAGTTTTAGAGGGCACGGCAGCGAGTGTGGGAGTGCTGGAGCCACAATGCACGCCTTTCTCTCTCCGATCGCTGGAGATAGTCATGGCACTCCTGTCCAATATGCAATAGGGGCTGTCGTGACCAGCAGCGAACATAACCTCGCTGTGAGTCACGAGTTTGTTGGGTTTTCCATGTAATGTCTGTAACGGTATAATCTGGTTGCATCGTCGAGGTTAGTGTTACCTGTAAGATAAACACACACACAAACACACATTCACATTAATTGGCAACCATTCAATCATGCATTTAAGACACTTATTTCATTTTCCCCATGAAATTAAATGTTTTATGAAGTAATAGATGAAGTAGCTGTACATGAGCTGCTACATTTTCCATCCAGATTGCACAGAACAAATGTTAAATGTCACTGTAGTAAATGCAGTTTACACTGCAGACATGTCCACATAGCAAGTCATTTCATCTAATATCTTCAAAATTTAATTTTACTCAAACAAGGTAAAAAAATAAAATAAAATAAAATAAAAAAAAATCTGCCACTTGTTTCCAAAGCTAATCAGGTTGGTCCCAGAATTTTCTTGAATCAATCATCATTTTCTTGATTCCAGCGGGCTGTTGTGCCTTATCCTGCCTTGTTTCAACATATTTATACTCAAAAAAAAAAAATTGAAACAAGTGAAACTTCATTGGAAATAAGTGGGATCATCTCATCCCAGTGAAAGGTCTTTTTTAAGAGAAAGCAAGATTTGTAACAGTGAATATGAGAGTACTTGGAGGTGCAGACTTTTTGCAGTGTAGGTACTAGTCAGTATTATACATTTCTCCCTGGGCAAAAGCCAAGGACTATGCCATGCACCTCAGAACCTCCAACAGGGAGCGAGTTAGCTACCCTCACTCCCCATTAGTGACAGCAAATCATTACAGTTCCATAGGTCTGACTCAGATACGACCCTTGACCTCTTGAGGGCTGACGAGCCTGTGTGCAGCTGTCATGGAGCGTCAGAAAGTAATTTCAATATGGAAGATACTGTGTGAAAAAACAGCAGGGTTATTGATTGCGGCATTACCCCGATGCCTTGGCCAGCTCCAACAAGCCAGCATTAACTTGGATCAAGGAAGTAAAAACCCGCACGTCAGCAGGGAAGCATGATAGGCACAAGGTGCATCTGATTTGGTATTAAGATTTAACAGCAACTTTGTCAATCCAAAGCTGCTGCTCCAGCAACGTAAGCGTGTTCGGCTAATGCAGTTTTGTGGTGTGGTCGCTGCCGTATTAATGCATAGTAATCTGCAAGAGTGTCTGCAGCGGGTTGTGAGAGAGCTGCCTCTTGTCAGGGAAAGAAAACCCGTATTGACAGTTTCGCCTCCTTCTAGCCCCTATTTCACCCCTCCTTTTTTTATCACTCAATTTCTCTTCTTCTTCTTTCATTTTCACTCACCCAGTATCACACAAAGAGAGTATTTGGCTTTGACTTTTGTCTCTGCTCAGTGCTGGTGTGTGCTGACGAGACAGTGTTGACAATTTAATTGAAAAGGGTGGATTGTATTGAATCTCCATACACATAAACACACACACTCACAAAAAAAAAAATTCAATAAAACAACTGTGTCTGGGCCTCGATCTACCAGGTAACAATACACCCTCTTAGTCAGGGGACAGTAAACACAAATCACACTCTACCTGTACAGTTAAAGGGGGTGCTATTTCTGGTTGAGTCGGTGTGTCCAGGAGACTGCCTGGGCATGTCGACGAGCTGCCAAGGCTTATCACAAGGGCTTGTCTGGGTGAGAGTGAGCTGGCTGGTGGTGACTGCCGTGAATGCAGGCAACCAGCCCAACTGCACTTTCAGATGCACACAGTACTGCGGATTCTTTTGGATTCAATGCCTGTTAATGCATTAATGCTTGTAATTGTTTTCTGTATGGCAATGTATAACAGTCTATGATGTTTTTCATTTGCTAATGTAACTCTGTGTTCATACTGTGGTCTGTCCTGCAAAGGAGACCTCAGACTCAGTGAGATAACCTGTTTAAATAAAAGAAGCAATCAATATCAGGAGTACTACTTTCAACCTCATTTTTATTTTACATTTTACTCACATTTTATTTTTAGAAGAACGCAGTGATGCAATACCAATATCAATACTTTTGAAAGTCTTCTTGTGTATAAAAGGGGCACATCTCTGCACTTTGAGCAAATACATCAAAAATTACATATGAAAGCTTTTGCATTCATATTAAATAAACTATCAGACTTCTTTGTTTTCTGTTTAATAGCTGCAATCATTGTCATTTGCTGCAGATTATCACTTTAAAATCACCAATAACATCTCTTTTAAGACTACAAGGCTAATAAACAAACTAAGAACAGCAGCTCTGACTTCTAGGAACACACACGCACACACACATTTACATTCAGTCTCACAGGAAAAAAATACTATACTCACTGGCTTAAGAAAAAACTTGGTGTTGATATTCATTTCTCAAAAGGAAACTTCAGAATTGGAAGCATCAACACTGAAGCACTGATCAGGCTATTACTGTGTGTCTATGACAACATTACAGTCTTAGTGTCTCACGAGAGACATGAGAAGATGTCTTATTTTGACTCTTTTCCCCAAATCCTCAGAAGTAGTCATGTGCTGTTAATCATTATGCTACTGCGACATTTTAGGTTGACTTACTAGTTAAGACTTTGATGTTTTTAGTGTGTGTGTGTGTGTGTGTGTGTGTTTATAATAGTTGGGTATTTTTGAGGATCTGTAACTCTATACCAAGTTCAGGCTAAGTTCTTGCTATAAGGTGCTATGGGGGTGAGATATGTCAGGACATGTTGAACAGAGCGTGGGACTTGGCCAAACAAGATTTCTGAGGCTGCAGTGCATGTGTGTGTGTGTGTGTGTGTGTGTGTGTCTGTGCCAGCACACCTGCAGAGGAGGGTTAAATGACTGTTAAGTTCCTCCAACATGTCAAATCCCTTGAGGCCTAAAAAGCAACAGCATGAATTATCCCAGACATGTTGTGGTGCAGTCTTGACGGAGTGGATCCAACCAAAATGACACGTTTAAGGAAAACAGGCCACTCTGGTGTCAGGTGAAAGAGTTCACCAAAGAGAGTTAAAGAGAAATAACTGTGGCAACATCTTTTTTTCCCTTTCTTTTCTTTTTTCTTTTTTTTTTTTGTTGGTCAAAACAAGCTCAAAGGTGACATCAACAAGCTCACACACAGCCTTCGAAATCACGCTAAAAGTCACAGAAAGAGACAAAGTAAGAAAAGCACATACAGCTAAAAAAAAAAAAAATCTATCAATGTTTTAAAGGGGAGAACACACGATCGCAGTTGCCATGGTGATGTCAACAGATCGTCCCACTCCCGTGCTCGGAGTGGGCGAGCTCAATCTGCACATCAGAAAAGACTGAGAAGCCGTGGCTGGAACACACAGGAACAGTCTCGGGGAGCATTCCTGTGGGAGTACCAATTAAACCGCACAGAGGGAGAGAGCGTTTGACGGTGGGTTGCGGCGTTATCACAGTGAACGTCACACAGCTCCTGAGACTATAAAAAAATTGATTGGAAATTCTCCAGGGTGTCCGACAACAGCTTTATCATCTTTCTCCCCTCCTGTCTTTCATCTCATTTTCTGACGTTCGTCTCTCCCCTCCCCTGGTTTTTCTCGACCTACTCCCCATGAACTCACTAGGCCAATTTTCTCAGTGTGTTGTGGACGGGTGAGCTCTCGCCGCACGCTGTTGCATGATCGGTCATGGGATGGGATCTGTGCATGGGAACCTTACAGAGTGGGAGGTCCAAATAAAGAGCACAGTAATGACAGTTTTAACTATAATAGGAAAAGTAGTAGCTTCAAAATAGTATGTTGGCACTGTGTAATGTATTGAAAACATAAGTTTATGAGTTACTGTCATGCATTTTGGAGCTGCTGGCTGTCTGTAAAACTACACTGGTACAACAGCTCAGTAATGCTTATATAAATTCAGCTTCTTCTGAGGCAATATACCACCTTAGAGAAACAGTGTCATTTAGGGCACTTTCCCATTACATGGTATCCAGTGTACCTGCTGTTTTTGGTTTTCCATTAGGCAAAAGTTTGGGATTGTATCTGGTACTGGTGTCTATCTTTGGAACCACCTCCATCAAGGTTCCACGCAGGCTGACTCTATACTACAGTGTGACGTAAAATGCTGCAGACCACTGATTTGTCAGAGAGAACAGCGAAGCAACACCGGTAGAGAAGACATGCAGACAAAAAAACGAGGCCCGCACATCTTGTGTCATTGTTGATAATCTAGCCATGTAAAAAATTATTTTGTTCATGTGCAGCAGCCATTTTGAGTCGGTCAGTCGCCCGATGGGCTTCACCATGAGGAGATACCATCTGCAATGGAAACAAAATCCAGAAAAGCCACTGGTACCAAAAGCAAGTCGAGCTGAGGAGAGCGAAGCAGATACTATGCAATGGAGAAGCGCCTTTAGTACACAAGGAGACCATCTGTCTACAGGAGATTGGAGCCCAGATTTTGGCACTAGTTTGTTTGTCCTTGAGCAAGACATGAACCCTGTCCCAAAATCCTGCTGCATACTCACCTTTACAAGTTTTGATGATGGAGTGTGTTTGCACTGTAGACATTTGAAAATGTAGTATATTCAAAAACATACATACTCAATTTGCTAAATATTTTGAGTGTGAAAAAATAGCACACTATTGCCCCTCAATGCAGTGTGTCAAAAATTTGTAAGAAAGGATCTCTTGTCAACAGGAGGATCTCAAGGGGCAACGACAAAAGGAGAAATTAGCAAAAAACAAAAATAAACCAAAAAATATGTTGAGATATGTACATGTTGTTTTTTTGTGTCTATATTGTTTCTCTGGCTTTCATTCAAATTTGAAGTTGGCAGGCAGTTGAAGACGTCTAGATGTAGGCTGTTGGGCTGCATAATTTCTGGTTAGTAAAAATGGTGCAGTACGTTGAATTTATTTCATACTAATTGCCAAAACAGCACACTATTAAGATTAGTATTCAGTGTGTACTGTTAAATATAAGAGTGTAGTGTGTAGCTTCTGGGACACAGGGATGGAATACCTATCAACTCAATGGGTGTTGTTCAACAGCTGACCCTGACCTCTGACCTCCCTGTGAAAAGGGGAAAGCAAAGAGATCAAAGGAAATTTTCCCATGGGGCTTAATTAAGTTTCACATAAACATTATTATTAAAATAGAACAGGATGTTGCTTCCTAGGAAGACCTTTTCAAATTCATTGCTGCTGCGGGTTACAGGTTTCCTACATCAGAGCTCTTCCCTCTTGAGACAGCATGTATCAGCTGCTCACTCAGGACAGGACATGTGCTTTCCTACTTTGCATTGTCGAGAAACTCGAGAATGAGCTAATGTGTATTGCTGCTGTGGCAGCAAACCTTGTGAATCCAGTTTTGGTGATTTAAGCGAAGGCTGGTTACAGAGAAACTTCCAGAGTCTTCTGGCCTCTGCAGCCTATCAGTCTGAGACTGTGTGGGTTTTTCCAAATTCCTGAAAAGGTGACTCAGTCATATGCATAGGTTTGATTAGAAGGGACGCCACTTATATGGTGCCCTGGGGAAATCCTCTCCCCGGAGAATATTTTGTAGAATTGAGCAGCTAAAACCACCATTTCCAAACAATTTTAGGCAAACTATCCCATGCAATGTTATGAAACAATCAATAGAAAAAAACACTGTTATATCAGTTATTGGCTTCTGTCAAACTCATAACTGATCTAGTGCTAACTGATCTAATGTCTCGCTAGAGATCTAAAATCTTACCTGAGACTCTCTGTGTCTTTGCATGCTGCTTAATGAGCTGCTGCATTACACACATGTAACTTTAATGACACAATCATGCAAAGAAGTCCCTGATACCTGATTGTGTAATGTTCCTTCTGTTGCCCTCAGGCTGTGAAACTGTAGTTGCCTAGACACAGTTGTATTATGTGTTCAATTTACCAAACACAGCCCTCAATAATATCTAAACTATGATTGTTTTATCAGATATTGTTAATAATTACTGTTCCTTCCTACTTACAATATGCAGTAGGCTGATGGGTTAGTGAGCTGGCTAAATTATATAACTAAAGCCTGAAAATAATACAGTTAGCTAGCGGCCAACTCACAAAATGAATATTTAATACTCTGACATGACACTAATAATCACAAAGCATGGCAATATAAAGACCCAGGTAATAAGACTGTGATTACCTTAGTAAGCGAATACTTTAATCAGCTTTTTTTTAACTGATGATTGCTAGTTTCTTGACCTCCTCAGCTGTCCTGCCAAAGAACACTGGCAAAGTGGATCTACCCACCCCTAGCACATACAAATTTGAATTAGATCTTTTTTTTTCCCTCGTTTTGTATTTCTAGTGAATTGTTCCTTTAAACATCTCTGACAGAATAGAACAAGTGTTGATATCAAAATTACTGTAGGACTTAATGTAGGTTATAATTATAAGAGGCTGTAACACAAACACAAGGTGGATTCATGCTCTGGTGAAACGTGTTTAGAGACCAGAAACATGCAGGCTCTGAGACCCAGATTGGATTATTTGTGCACTCTCAAGATGAAGTCATGGAAGAGCCTTGCACACTGTCCCCGCTGGGCCCAACAAGGGATATGCACTTACTATTTTACAACCATTTTTAATCCTAAAGATACCCACAAATACAGTGCATGGCATGCACAAATAATGCAAGCATTGTGCCTTGATCATTTACATTCTGTTTGTGTGCATGCATGAAAGAGAGGCTGAGCTTGCCACACTGTCTGCATGTGTATATAGCGCATATGTACCCTTGGCTGTGAGACTAAATATGTCTGTGTGCTCAGAGAGAGAGAAAACCCCCTCAAAATCAAAGGCATTCATCCAATATTCTGGCCATATGGCTACCAAGCCTCTCAGGACCGCAACAAAGAAGACTAATCTCTAGCTGTCAGCTTGGCCTTACATAGAAGCTATAGAATATGGCAGGCCGTCCCCACTGCCAACCACCAAACCCCCCTAACTCTGCACTCCCAGGACACCAGGAGTCATGGAGGTCCACACTGATCCCTGCTACAGCCCTGCCTCCCACCTCTGTCTCTTTACAGTAATTAAATGAGCAAGCAGCACTCAGGAAATTGGCCCTTTGTGTTAGTGGGAGGCAGCAGAGACAGCGTGGGGTGTAACAGTGGAGGCAGAAAAGACAGAAAGCGAGAGACAGCAGGAGAGAAAAAGAGAAAAGAGGAAATGGAAAAAAGGCAAGGTGACAGTGTGACAAAGAGCAGAGCGGAGTGTGTTGCAGAGGTAGAGTGAATGTCACAACTCCCTCTCATACAGTAGCATCGCTTCTCCATCACTGTGCCCCTCCCATTTGTACATTATCAGTGATGTCATCTCATGGCGAGGGCCTTGGGTTCCTACTGCCAATGTTCCCATCAATACGTTCTTTGAGGACAAGGGGGACATGAAGCTTGCGTAACGGTGAAAAGGACTCAGCGTCGTTGCAGTATTCATGCGACAACTGCAGAGGGGCAAAGCGATATTGCGTTGGCTGTAGTGGGTTGACAGGCAGAGAGTGTGCCCCCTAGAAGAACGATGGTATTTGGCAACAGTACTTTCTGAAAGCCATCCAACTTAAGACCCACATTCTTCTAAAAAATTTAAATGCCGTAATTACTGCACCATTGCATGACATGTACAGCCCACTTTGTTCAATAAATATCCCAAGGACATTTTCGCTATAAATACCAAGAGATGGAGTCCCTGTCCTGGGTCAAAACTCTCTACCCTCCCCCAGGCGGCTGCCCTGTGCAGGAGCTCAACTAAGAGAACACCTTCAATGGGCCAAACCCAATATGAGCAGCAAGTGCAAGTCATCATATTTTCTCAGATTGGATTTTTTGCTGTCCTAGAGGGGCTGAGGTGCATGTTCATCTGAAATTAGATTCCTGGCTGCAATTTGTACACCCTTCAGCAATGGTTCCACTTAGCTGGAAGGTGACAGATGGAGTTAATTGGCTCCTTTACTTGCAGCGGCAGGGCTGTTGATCAAGCCTTGGCACGCTGCTTGCCCTGGGAGAGAGGAGATAGCCCCACTTCATGAACACTCACTGACGGCATCTGAATTGGTTAAGCAGTTAACAAATGAGTTACAATACGGGGAAAAAAAAAAACAAAAAAACACATGCGTTAGGTTTATTCCATGTATTCATTTTAATGGAATTAATTTTAAGAGGTCAGTGGTTTCCTCAAATCTATAAAAAGAAAACACAATAGCAGTTGGGATTTTTGGGATACAGTAAAGGTTGATTAAATATCAAGGCTACAGTTCACTTCAGGATTCTGACTCTAATAGTAATGGGACGGCGACAGGACAGACGGGGCTAAAGGAGATGTGACAAGAGGTTTGCCAAGCTGTGCCAAGGGAAAATCTTCCAACAACTAAAGTGGTCTGCTGACAAAATTCCAGTGGAGGAGGACAGGAAAGGACGAAAAGTGAATAAGAAGTTTGGAGTCAAAAGGACATAAAAAATGCCTCTTAAGTTGGTTGGTAATGAAGAGAGAAAGACAGCGGAGACGAAGAAATCAAGAGGAAAGGAAAAGAGCTGAGAGGCAGAGGGGGCGAGTGCCCGATGGTTAATAGATCACACACATAATAGAAATTGCAAAAGAGTTATAAATAAAAGAGAACACATGGCAGCTTGGCACAGACATTCACACACTGGTCAGGGCCTAGCAGTCGATGTCGTGCCATCCTGCTCTCCTTACAGCAGCTGTCCAACCTCCACCGGGTCATTTCGGTCCCGGTCAGCCGACATGCGTCATCTGCATTAACTGATCATCTCCGGCCATGTCGAAAAATACCACCGGCTGATGAGACAATGGGATTGTGTATTCACGCATATGTGTGTTTGTGTGACTGTGTTTATGTTTACGTTTCTAAATGTGTAAGTGTGTACATACAGTATATATGTGATTGCATATCAGTATCAGTATGTATGTGCATGTGCAGATTTTCACAGGTGTGGTTGTTTAAGTGTACTTGCATTTATGTGATGTGTTTTTATATGAATGGTTGCCATTGCAAAGAACTGTGGCTGTCGCACTTGCATATTCCAATTGGTAACTATTAATCTTTTATTTACGACTTTCAGCAAGCAGACACAGTACAACACATCACTTTTTTGACTTTATGACTTTTTGTCTTTTCCAAATTTCCACTAAAAGTTGCACAATGAAAAACTACAAATGGTCAATGGAAGTGAGGGCAATTTAGAGTCAACTGGCAAAAATGTGGGAAAATAAGTGTGGAAAAAGAGGAATAATATCAGTGAGTTCACTTCTGCTTCTACTTCTACTTAAGTAAAATATCAGCAAAGTAACAGTACTTCCAGCTGAGTAGCAGTTTGCGGTACTTTTTCTTTCTATAGAGGAACCCTACAGAACCTGGTTGAAGGTCATTTTGCTGTGTATGTGTTTGGGCTGCTGGGTGCATTATCTTGTAAGGCTGTGATCCAAAATCAGGACAGCATTGTTCAGGGACACACACGCTCACAAAAACACAGGGATTATATGTTCACTAAATCCCAAAATGATCATACACCACACACCTTACATCAACGTAACACCCCTAAAAGAACGACATCTACTGCAAACTTACACTGCAGGGCTGATGATACACTGAACCCTCATTTCAATGACCGCTTCTGCTTGGAAAAACAATGATCTAAGAAACTGATTCTCTCAATAACTCCATAGTTAAAAGCCTTTGAGTGTCTGGCCGTGATGCAGCGGGTAATCAAGCAGGCTTTTGTGGCTGGGCTGATACAGCATTGCTAGTGAAAATGGAAGACTATGATTAATAAGATGAGTGCACACAGCTAAACCCCCTCCTTTAACAAGTTGAGTTGTAAGCTGGCTGTATACAGCATCACACAGGTACTGCATTTGCCAGAGTGTGTGTATAAACACACCTCCCACAGCCACCACACAGAGCCTCAGTCTAGACTAAACCTGTCATCACCCACAAGAACGGAGCTCCTTGTCCTTGCGTCCAGCCAGAGTTGAGCCCTCTGTATTTACCAGGGTATTTCCTACCACGTGAATGCATGTAGTCACAAAACAAGTTAGTGGAGTGTAAAATGGCCCCTTCACGTGTAACAGAGCTGTGTCTTTGAAGATTAGCACCCCGTGTGCTGCTGAATTTGGATTTGGGCTCAGCCATTAATTGGGCTCAGCACTGCTAAAAGTACAAAAAAAATTACACACATTTTCCATAGCAGGGGGTATTGCTGTCTCTGTAATGAGATGTGTGTGTGTTGGCGTGGGCATGTGCTTGAAACCACATGTGCTAGTGCATGTGTGCATCCTCTGTATGTGTCAGTACCCCTGGATGATGAAAGTGAGTCAAAATGAAAGACAGCTGATCGTGAGTAGTGGACAACAACAAAGGAAACTTACTTAAGTGCTTTACTTAAGTTAATTTTCCAAGTATCTATACTTTACTTGAATGTTTCTTTACTTGCAAACTTTCACACCACTACATTTAAAAGATAAATGGCCTACCTTTTACTCCTCTACATTTCTATAAAGTGTGTTGTGCCTCATTACTTTGACATTAGCAAAAAACTGTTCACCAGACCTCCAGAGCTCCCATGGCCATGTACTTGAAGTTGATGTTGGAACTTTTTGAGACTGAAAATAATTCTAAATGTTTATGTGCTCCTCACAGACCAACATGATATCTGCACACAACAATTTACCAGCAAACCTAAGAAAGCATGTTGAGGTGAGGTGTAACTTTAGCTAACTAATTGGTACCTGACATTTGTCGACTAAGTTATCTGCAGTAGATTACACAGTAACATCTTTACTGGCTAGTGTTTTACCATGCTAAGTTTCCACTTGTCAACATCTATCTTAGCTTGGTAATGCTACAGCTTGGTGGGTACCAACAGCCATACAGATTGTGATCCCGTTCAAGACTAACTAACAGGACTAACTTAGCTGACGTTAAACAACGACTTGCCCCCTTACTCCAGATAACTTAAGCCTAAAAGTAGCCCCCAAGTAATATTTTGGTTTCAGCATGTTTGACTGGTTTGGATATGCTGAGGCTCTGAAGGACAGGGAATCATCAGGATGCAATCAAAATGATTGCAATTGTCACAAATGTAAACAATGAAAAACAACATGCATACAGCAAAGAAATGGACAATTTTCTTCTTTCTTTCCTTTTTCCCCAAGGTCAAAAAAATATCAAAATGAGGAGTGCAAAAGAAAATCACTGTCTTTGTCAAGTCATATGCATGCTCATGAAGTTTGTATAGACAATTTATGTAACACAAAAGTTCTACATGCAAGTTACAAAGGCTAGCTTTTAGAGTCAAGAAATAGGCCAATACTTTGACTTAGGTATAAATCAGAATATCTTTCACTTGTAGTTGAGTGATATTTGACTAGACGTAACTGTGCTTTGTCTCTAGTAACGGCATTGGGTCCTTGCCCACCACTGCAAACTATGAAACTATGAAAACTATGAAAAACAATCCACTAATACCAAATTTGCAATGCCTTAAATGTTATCTGTTGGGATGTTATATAAAAGATATGAGGAAACAGCTTGTTATTATCCAAAACCACAACCACCCAGTGCCCAAACTTTGCATAATATGTAACACTACCAAAGAGAGCAAAGCAAGGAAATAAGCAAAGCATGGATGTTTTCAGACATCCAAATGGATGCTTATGTTGCATAATACATGAGCTACACAATATTGCAAAACAGAGCCAAAACCTGAATGAGATAAATATTATTAGCCTCAACACTGAGATGATTTTTTTTGTGCAAGGTGAATTTAAAGGTTTGACTTTAATGGAGCAAACTAATAAATATTATTGTGTTGCAGTTCTTTATTATGTAATGAGATTAGAGCAAAGCCAACTCCATCTTTTTTTCATGCTGGCATGATGAAAAAAATACCATTCTATTCCTCAAAAGTGAAAACATGGCTTAGACTTACATATTATACCTTCTTGACCCTGCAAATGTATTAGTTGCAGTAAAATATCATAATAAAAAATGATTGCAGCAATTACGTGGTCAGAGTTTAATTTGGAACTATTTTGGACAAACAACTATTCATCAGTCCTCTGGTTGCAATCAGTGTTTTATTGGTGCAGAGCCTCTCAGGGTCAACAATGTGGCAGTTCAAAAGTTTAATCTAAGTTCACTGCTAATGACCAGATAAGACAAACAAACCTACTTAAGAGCTACTTGAGGGAAAGTTACTTGAAAGAGTATTTCTTAAAGGAATGTTGCTTGAAGGAATGTGTGCGAGGTAAAAAAAAAAAAAAAAAAAGAAAGAAAGAAATGCTTTTCCATATATGACTAAAGGACCTCAACCCATTGTGTTAACATGGTTAACTGCTTTAATATCAGATCATGTGGTGTAATGAAATTAGTGAAATGCACACTGTAGGACAAATTCCTTAAGATGCAATGATATGGAAATGATATGTAGGTGAAATTCCTGTATTTTTATGGATTACAGCTAACTGATACCATGCTAGGTCAACGCAAGGTCAAGACACTAGACATAATCTGCACACACACACACACACACACACACACACACACACACACACACACACACACACACACTCACACACACAGAGCCCTGCATTGGGGGTGGTTCATCCATCAGTAACAGCCTATTCACCAGTCTGGCCAGCCAAGGAAATCCAACCATATGTAGCAGTGCTCAGGAGAAGCGACAGCATATGTTTGTGAAAGATAAAGCTCAGTTTTGTAGCGCCGGTGCCTTCAGGGAACACTCCGCAATTTGTGCCTACCATCAAAGAGGGGGCCGACGAGAAAAATGTCACAGTAACAATGGAACAAATTCATTCTCATTTCTTTACAGGCTTTTGACAGCTGTTTTGTTTCGGTCTACAGCTGTCACTGAGGTGTCTGAGTTAAACGCTAAACTAAATTTCACAAGCAGAGCAATTTTTTTTTTTTTTTAAACCATGACATATATCACTGGCTTCCAGCAAACCCCTTTTTTTACAGCAGAAACTGATGGCATCTGTCAGGGCGAGACGTATTCCCACCACAGAGGCTCACACTACTGAGGCAGATGTGAGCTATAGGGGGTCGGTCCTGTCCACAGCTATACAGTCAACTATTGCCATGGTGACAGGCCCTTTGAGGAATGTCTCCCGTCACCTTGAAGTGAGCGCACTTAGCTTTTGTTCTTGGTAATTAAAACGGATTATCAGGTTTTCTCCCACAGTGCAATTAGGCACACGTTCCCTTGATCCAGTGTTGACAGTGGGCTTTGATTGGAACAAATCAAGCACACAAGAGACCAAGAAAGAGAGTTAGGTTGTGTGGAGAGGTTGGTCCTCTTTACTGTGGGCCCTTCACAGTATTTTAATTTAGCCCGCTTTATTGACTAATTGATTATCAGCGGAGAGTCATAAGTCACAGTGTCTCCTCAACATTAAAGCCCAGGCAGAGGTAATTTCTCGAATGTCTGCCATTGATGGATAGGTTAAAGAATTCTCTGGGTTACGGTAAATAACCTTTGCCTAAGGCATGGGTAAGTTGTGGAAAAAGAATTAGCTGCTTTTTTTGTAGCCAGGTGATTTTGAGTGATGTTCTCCGCTTGGATGATGTCATGTGGAGAGGTCACAGGCTAAGGTCAAAAGCCTGAGTATTGGTATTGGGAGACCACTATCTAATTACACAGATGAGATGAGGTAATATTAACCGAAGAAGTGCTTCTAAAATCTCTGGTCCTTCACTGCACTGATAGAAACAAACACAATTGTCTACCTCAGATTTGCACCTTTTAGGAGATTTTATATGGCACTGTATTACGGGTATTATTGGGTTTTCTGTTGTAACATTACAGCACCTTGTAGCTTGTCTTGCCAATCAGCAAGATATAGTACTTTTTGCCTATGCATATTCCCACACAGTATAATGACATTATAGTTAAACTGAACTTAACGGATAAAAAAAAGTCACTGTTGAGAATTTACATTAATCATGATGGTACATTCATATTGTGGTTCATTGAAAAAAGAATGATTACACCAATTAGGTGTATTGCTGTCAATGTCAAGACCGTGGAGGAACAGAAAAAAAAACAAATAAAAAATGATAATACTATAATAATTGTAAAATTGATCATTGGCAATAAAAAGTCACAGTGGGGGGCCCACAAAAGTGTACTTTCAGGGGGGCAAAAATTCCTAGCAATGGTCCTGGTCATGTTACGAAGCAGTCTGAGTGACAGTTCTGCTGGTCTTTTTGAGTTTTGTTGGTGTGCTTGCGTTTCTCTGGATTTGTTTTTATGTCAGTCAGTGTGTTCTGTCTGTCTGTGTCTGTTCCTGGTCTCGGCCCCCTGCACCCTGTCAGCTCAGTCTGCGCTGCCCCCTTGCATTGATCCACACCGGCTCTGCCTCAGCAGTCAAGCTCACTTGGTCCTCATCAGTTTGTCACCTCACAGTATATCTACTCTGATCATCAGTCCTTGCCCAGTCGTCTCTCTGCACACGGTGTGGTACCAGAGAAGTCTAGCCTTTCTTGACTTAAGTCATTTTGTCTGCCAGTTTGCCCATTTTCCTAATTCTAATTTCTGTCTCATGCAGTTCTACCAGCCAACCTGCCACACCAACCAACCCCTCCAAGCAGCTCACCACCCCAAATCCCTATTACACCATATACTCCTCCTGGACTGTTTTCACCATCACATCTCTGTTTTAATAAATACTGTTTCTTCTGTCAAGCTCAGAGTCTGCTCCTTGGGTTCTTCTGCTAAACCTGACAGGTCAGGTTTCTTCATGCATGCTTGGGGACAATGTTCTCCACCAGGATACTGCATCGTAGTGTCCAAACCAGTTAAGGCTTATTCATAATTCCTGCAAAGTCAGGGCTGCATTCTACATTACAAATTTTAACTATCAGTCCTCAGTGAACTGCCTCCTTGTTGGAGGTCTGCACTCTACTGAGAGCATTTTCTAGTTAAATATCTAGTTATTATGGATTGGGGTTCCCAAGCTTTAAGGCCTAAATACATTTAAACTTTGTTATTAGAAATTCTGGCTCGCACACTGACTGCTTAGAAAATTCTGGCCCTTGGACAAATGTAGTTTATGACCCCTGGACTAGGGTGTCCTTGAGCGAGACACTGAACCCCATTAACGAGTGCATCAGCTTAACTGCCTAAATTGTAAAATGTAAGCAGCTATAGGAGAGATGTAAGCAGAGGTCAACCTCGGTGTATAATTTTACCAGCTTTGCAAAGCAGTGCAGTGACAGTGATGGATAACCGAGGGAGAGAACGGAAAGTGGAAGGATGGTCAGACGGACAGAGAGAGGGGAGAAAGAGCGGAGGAAAAGGAGATTTGGGTTTGAGCAGATATGAGGAGCAAAGCAGACATCAAGAGGAAAAAGAAGAAAGCCACAAAGGGAGAGAAGAAATTATCTTGAAGCGGAGTAAGTAGAATCAAAGCACCCAAGTCTCATTGCTCCCTTTTTATAGAGAAGCGCTTTGGATAGGGATTACACAGGGAACAGTGCCAGTGAGAGAGAGAGGGAAGTATAGAGAGATGGAGAGAGACCGAAGGAAAGAGAGGTAGAGGCAGAGCAGAGAGAGAGAGGGGGGTGCTGACCTACTTTGAATGGGAATTCTAATTCAGCATCTGAATCAGCGAAGGGGAGAAAAGAGAGGAAATGAAAGGAGCAAGATGATAGAGGCTCGTTGCGACCAGAGGCTCCTCTACCAAATCTAAATCAGGGAATACACTACCACCAAGGACTCTGCCGTCTTACACAGGCCTTTGTCTCAGAGCCACGCTTTGAAGAAATCATCTGACTCTATAGAATTTTCCAAGGCTACTATTCAGGCTAGCGCTAATCAATCTTCCTTGATAATTTGCCCGCATTAGGCTTTAATAGAAGCAAACTACACAAAGCCCATTCGTCTCCTGTCTCAGCATGATGCTGTGGGTATGAAACCCCTCAATCTATTTTTTTCCCTTCCCCTACCCCATTGTCAGAACCTGAATTCTTAATGTGTTTGGAATTAAATGTAATATATTTGAAAGGACAGGAGATTAATAAGTGAGAAGGTGAGAAACGGGAGGGAGAGAAACAAATATTGACCGCACCAACGTTGAGGGACAAAGAGAGGAACCAGAGTGACTGAGTGGAGGGATTGTGTGTTCTTTGTAATATATACGAGATACGAATGGCCAGTGTTTCAGTCTCAGTGTTCAATATGAGCAAATATACACACACACACACACTATATCTACTGCACAACCAGAATTCATTCAGTCATTTTATAGCAATTTGATATCTTAGATACATTGACAAATAGGCCTTCACAGCAAGATCATTCTCTGAGTTAAAAGTATTATATATGCTTCCTGTAGGAATACACGCAGACAAACAGCCATACAACCAGACTGATGCAAATGTAATGTTCGATCCACTCTAATAAAATACACAAAACACGCTTTTACTGGGAATTTAACCTGAGGGGCATTTTAACCCTGCTGCCTCATGCTGTTTTCCTGGGTTAACCCTGAAATAAACAACCTACAGGGAGCCTAGAGGGTAGAGATCCAGGCTATTGACTGGAAGGCTGGTTTGAATCTGGTTTGTGGCTCGGCTAAGTCAATAAACCACTGCCGATGTGCCCTTGAGCAATGCACTTATCTTTAAACTGTGGAACTTGTCTTCATGAGTGAACACGGACAAGAATAAACCTACTTAATCAACACTTCCTGGGTAAATAAGCCCACATTTGCAGTAGCTGCAACCACATACACATGCATCCAGGAGTGCACTCACACACAGAAACTCACAAACACTTGACCTCATGGCTAATTTCAGTCTCTTAAGTAGAAAACTGTGGTTGCTATGGGGTGGACACAGCTTTGTAGACTAATGAAAGATTTTTGTTGATGACAGAGGAGCCTACGATAAATGGTTCATGAATTATGAGAAAGGGCGTGGCTAAGTTATAGGGGGCGTGGCATCACCAATGAAAAATATACTCTGCTTAGTCCAATGATGAATCCAATAACTGCCTAAAACAAACAGTGGCTAAAATATGGGGGGCAGCGCAAACTCGGTTGAAACAGTTGAAACAGAAACTCTCTCCTGAGATTAGTGAGCATCTGTCCATAAATTATGAAAGGGGGCGTGGCTAAAGTGCACAGGTGGGGCCAACCATCACCAGTGAAAGTGTCTGCGTTTGTGTGTGTGTGTGTGTGTGTGTGTGCCTGTGTGCCTGTGTGCCTGTGTGTCTTTCCACAAAGTTGGCCATATTACATGAATATGTTTGGAAGTTATGCACCATTGTCTGATAGGCCACTCCCACTGCCACGCCCCCCGATCAATCGACTAACAAAGCAAACTATAAGCTCACTTTGTTGGTTATAACTCGTTGTATCCTCTGCAATATTTTCCCCCTCAAAAAGCATTGAACAAGACTCCGAGAACAAGGTCAAGAAATGTGAAATGCTGCTTTGTTTTGTATGTAGACAACGCCTTATATAATATACCTGAGGCAGCTCTGCAGTATTGTGGTGGTCAAACCTTTGTATTTGCAGAGTGCAAGCATCCATGCCCATTTGGCAGATTTCATCGACTCCCTGGGGCAGAGAGGGGGGATGAGGTTGGGATTGATGGGGATAGAACAGGGTGTACTCACCCTGGATGAGTCAGCCCTCACTTGGAGCATACACACGCACACACAGACACACAAAATTACCGATGAACAAGCAACTGCATGCAAACACACATATCGCACAAATGCATACACACCCAGTAAACATAAACGGAGGGATAGAGGGAATATAAACAATGGTGATACAATCTATAATCACAAGCAGTAAACATTGGTCTGCGTAAGCTGTGCACACACACACACATGCACAGAGTAAATTTAGCTTGTGTCTCTCATTACATTGGGGTATCATTCTTCCTGAGCGCAATTGTTATATCAATTTTGCATCATTCTCTATTGTGTTGTCACGTTTTTTCTAAAAATACACAAAATGCAACAAATTTTGTCCTACCAAGTTAGGTGGGTAAATATAAATCACTGCAAGCCACTGGAAAGAAGTAATGAAAACACAATAAAACCAGAATATTATCTTCAAGCAGCCAGAATCCCCCAGAAACTTTTAAAACACACTTTTTTTATTACACTCTAAACCCATTAACACTAAATGTCCATATGTTGCAAATCTTCATATGGAACAAAAACATTTATAAGTCTAAAATAAGCACTGGCACATGCTCACCCTTTAAACACCCCCTACACACACACATACACACACACTCATATTCATTAGCTTGCCCTAAGTGTATGAGGAGCCTTTCCACATGCACTTGGCACTCTAATGTAATTCTCTCATAGATCGTCTAGTCTGCCTCTAGCAGGCTAATGTGGAAACTTCAATTCTGGAGCAAAATCCCCCAGAGTGTCAAGGCTCATGAGTGTGCATGTGGCAAGGGAGGTGTGTGTGTGTATGTGTGTGCATGGCACACAGACACAAAACCCATACTGACACTGAAAGAGGATCTCTCTCTTGGTTAAAGAGTTCTCATCTCTCCTCTACCTTGTTCACTCTCTCTGGGAAATGGAAGGGGGGGTGATGTCATCCTTGCAATCGATGGAGCGGCGAGTACACTTGATGTGATTTCTGCTAAATTTATTAGCATCATGTGCTGCAAGAGCCTCAGGGGTGAAACTGAGTGGTGGTAGGGGGGATAACATGACTGATTCCCCACCTCCCTGCACACACACCCCCATAGAAGAAACAGTAAGTCAGCTCACTGTAGATCTATTGGTGGATCGATGGCGGTGCGTGCTTTTGTATGTGGGCGTATGAGGAGACACTGATGTAGGCATAACACTTTTGCATCAGCAAAAGCAGTGAGAGGACAGCCAAGGCGAAGAACACCCATTCAAATGGCAAAGAATAAAAGGGAAAGGAAACGCTGTGTATTCTGTCACTTTCTTCATGGGAGTGCAAGGGTTAAGGGTCTCTGTGTGCCTGTTGCATTGACCTCCAAGTCTTATAAATAAGAGATAAACCCACTAGACACCTCAGAGCGGGGAGGAGGTGGGGCAGCTATCAACAAAGCCCACAACCCGTGGGAAAATAGAATCCGTGTGAGTTCACTGCTTGTTTTTGAATATTTCTGTTTTGTTTTTTTTTTTAATCTGTGTGCCATGGAGAAAAATGAGACCGTGTGTGCATGTGTGAGCCTAGAGTTTGAAATGTAACTATTCCACTCCTCCCCTACTCCTCTAGATTTCACATGCTGTGACATACTTTCACTCATTTATCACCCTGCTACCCCCACCCCCCACCCCCCAAATTGTGTGCATTAACCCAAACTCACAGATAGAAAGTACAGATGGCCATGGTGCTGAATATTTGATGGCCTGAGACCCTGAGAGAAATAAAAGGCAGAGAGGAAGGCAGGGATGGAGAGATTGTGTGGGGGAAAACAGGGATTGCTATCAGAGGGGAATGTTGTGATGATTACATCGCCTCATAACTGACTGTTCCCAGCTAAAACTGGAATGAGAAGTATCCGAAAAATATGTGTGTGCTTATGTGTCTATTTCAGTGTCTAATGCAAAAACAGCACATAAAACCTGTGCGTACACACGGTGTGTTATGTGCACGTGTGTGTAGACGTGCTCGGTCTTGCTTCCGACTATGTGCCTGGGTGCGCCTATATTTATGTAAGTGCGTGGGAGGGGATAAAGTGAAACTATGAAGCATTTTGACAATGAAGCCTGGGCTGGGGGCCGAGGAGGGGGGTAAAAATGCCCAGAGATTACAGCGGGGATTGGTTAGGGATCCAGCGCCTAACCCCATCCCAAAGTCAGCCAATGTCTCTTAGCTGCAGGGATAACTGGGGGCCTGGTTCAGGGAATATGGGATTTACGCTGACAGAGAGAGAGAGAAGGGGAGAGGTGGATCTCTCACTACATTTTGACCCTTCTGATAGCTGAAGATTGTGTGTGCCTGTACACGTGTGTGTGTATCCCCTGTGTGTATGTGGGTGCTGTTTCTCTCAGTGCAGCAAGGTCACTGAGTTTGTGTTCATGTTGCTTTACCTCACTACAGATGACCTTTCACAGCATCGTACAGAATGTGTCACACTTCATCAGGCCTAATTACATACGGTAGTGAAGTTCAGAGGCAAACACGACCTTCACAGCAATAACAAGCTGCAGCCTCCTTGACCACACACACACGCATATATACACATGCACACATCTGATTTATGCATGTTGCTGTGTGCACACAAGTGGCTACTGTGTTACACACCATAAATCAGTTTAGTGCTATGCAGTAAATCACGGTGGTGAAAGGGTAGATATGGGTGGAAAACACAAGGTACTTGGAGGCAAATATTCCCTCAAGATTATCTCCAGGCCGATCTATCTCATTTGGATGTGTGCTTCCGGTATCCCATGATGCACATGCTAGTAGCCAATAGCTATGAGCAGAGATCTCAGTTCAGTACATCCACTTTTTTATTTGCAGAATGGAGTTTAACAGTCTTTTTGGCTGGCAGAAATCTTTTTGACGTGACATTTTTAGGGCATAAATTCAGATTACGCAACACAGAAGGTAATATCAAACTGATGTAGTTCATGAGGATAGGGTATTTTTAAGTTTTTAAAAAATCTGCTATATAAAAGCCTTACATTAATTTTAGTTTATATTGGTGTCTGTATGCCTAATAATGAGGCCTGCCTGGAGGCCTTGGTGTATCCATCTTTCATGAGCCTCAACACATGTTAATCCAAAAAAAAAAAAAATCAATACTTTTGTTTATGCTTTCAAAATTGTCCCTTTAGAGTGAGGAAGCCTCCTTTTTAGCTCATTTAAAAAAAGAAACTGTGTCATTTAAAATTTTCTGTGAATTCCAGGTGTTACTTAGTTTTTTATTTTTATCATAACTTGCTCAATTCAAAGATTATCGAGAACATACCACAAAGAACATACTGTTAAACAGTCTTAAACAAATTCCTAAAGCAGAAGCATGAGTGGTTTCAGTTCTCTGAAATTACCATTACTCTAAAAAAACTTCTCCAGCACAATACTTAGAATAGGTTCCACCTCAGGACGGCAGCATTTCATATATGCAAACCAGTAAATTTATACCCTGCCTTAACACCTTATTATGGTTTAAGGCATGGTATGTCATTGAGGTTAATCCACCACTGTCAGCAGCAATACAGAGGTGACTGCAGTGAGGAGCATATCTTAGGCACCAGCTGCTGTGGTCAACAACAGCGTGGCGTTGCCACAGGTTGGGACAATGAACGCTCCCTTTCTTTTCAGTCTGGCAAGAGACATCAACAGGACCGATTGTACTACAGGGATCGGTGACATCATGCACTGCCTAAGAGCATCACACACACACACACAGACACACACACACACACACACACACACGCAAGCACACAAACCTCCCTTGGGCTGTCTTGTCTGCAGGCCAGTGGTTCTAAAAGGAGCCTCTCACAAAGCATGGAGTCAAAAAGTCCAGTGAGCAGGGGCGGGTGGAGAACTCCATTGACCTACATCACAGACATCATCAACAATGGCTATTTGATGAGTCTCCATAACAACTCCAGTGCGTACACACACACGCACAAGCGCAGGCCTACTATCACTTCCCAGCAGCCCTGCGACTCTACAACCTGCATCTGTCTTGGGTTCATAATAGCCGGCTTGTTGTTCACCAGCTCTCCCGACCCCCACCAAACTGCCTGACCAGGCCTCGCCGCCTCAATGGGCCTCTTATACCCAGCAGAGGAACAGCAGCGCCAAACAAGACTGGCACAGAGAGGGGCCAGCGTGGGCACGTGAGAAAAGCATGGGCGCTCTGCTCTCCGCCGCGCGTCCCGTGATCCAACACAATCTTTTAACTGGGCAGCAGGCAGGCAAACACCAAAACAAAACTCATACTACAAAAAAGTGTTGCGCTCAGCAGAACCACAGGTGCTCTCGCAATATAGATGCCAGAGAACTGATGTGCTCTCAGTTCCTTTAACACACAATTTCAACACCACATTCAACAAGAGAACACTTCAAGTTACACATTAATGCCTTGAACTCTGTATTTCCCCTAATTTTATGGTTAAGTAGCTTCAAAGGTTAAAAAAAAAAAAAAAATCCGTATTGTGCGTCACATCCACATTGTGTATCTGATGGTTGCTTTACTGAAGCTACATCACACTTCAAAAACCCATTGTTTTATGGCTGCACCACCAGATCAAATAGAAAATATCTAGATGTATAGATGTGCATCACAGTTCCCCATAATTCAGCAGGACATATTTAGTATCTTTTAACTATATTTACAAACTTTAGGATCTCCACTAGAATTTCAAATAAAGACCTGTGGGTTTGAGTAAAACTCTACTGTGCAAGATGAATTTGTGATGCCAAACTCAGTGATGGCACCGGCATCCTTGAACAGCGAAGAAGGAGAGCAGGTACAGATCATTCACTTGTTTTCAGCTTTAATCCATACGAGCCTCACAAAATGGCCATGATTCACAGGGACTGTTTGGGATGCATAAGGGTCCATAGAGACGCCGTTGGTGGCAGATAGTATCTGCAGTGCTTGCATGTCCTGGAGGGCATACCGTGGAACAGAGCAGCCCAGGGACAAAACGTCTGTTGCAAAAACAGCAGATGACTCCTACCACCAAGAAGTTGTCTCTAAATCAACAAAGGCAGACAAATGACAGCGGGTGATGTTTAATTTTTAGTGGTTCAACTTTCTTTCTTATCAGTAAAACCACCGTCTGTACCAAAACAAGCTCACAGTGTTATCTGCTAATCCCAACAGAAACACCAGTGAAGACCAAGTGTGTGTCCAAATGTGGGTGTGCACAAGTCAGAAGGAGAGTAGAGAGCAAAACAGAGTCATTCTGTGTATGGGTGCGTACAAAGCAGTTTAAATACTGTGTGTGTGTGTGTGTGTGTGTGTGTGTGTGTGTGGCTGATAGGCAAAGGTCTTTGTAGAGTGTAGCATTGCCTACACTGATTACATCTCCTCCATCTTCTCCAACCAAATCAGTCTTGCCCCTTCTTGTTGTAAAACAAACACAGCACACACACACACACACACACACACCACTGATAAAGTACAAGCTCAAGCAGCCCCCGCAGAGGCATGTGATATGTAAATACTTCAAACACAGGAGAGATGAACCACTCCAAACTTCCCCTTTCGGCTTCGTTGTCAACAAACAGGCTGTTTTGCCCATGCAAATGTAAAAACCCCAGAGGTAACTAGATGGAAATCTCGGACAGTGATGAGCTCATACTTTCCTGTGCCCATGTATGCTAATGAAAGGCTTTATGTGGATGGGTTGTCAGGGGATTTATAATTACAGGGCTGCGGAGGAGGGCTAAGGAGCTGTAATGAACCATGCAGCCTGGTAGGTCCAATGACTGGAGAGCTAGAGGTTAAATGCCTCCTGTGGATCCTGAATCAGCATGTGCACGTGTGTGTGTGTCTGTGTGTGTGTGTGTGTGTGTGCATGGTTGTGCTGGTGTATGTCTCTGTCTGTGCAGGATGTGTGGAGGTGCTTGTGTGTAAGTGGGCGTGCTTATTTTGTGTTATCAAGTCCATTGACATTCCCCACCTGTCTCACAGAGGCAGGGATGGTATTTGATGTCGGAGCGATGAGATTTAGGTTTCATGCACCGGTTGCAGCTTGAAAAGACCACACATACCAAACAACCTGGGGCCTGTTTTGTTCTGTGGACCAGTGCTCGCTAGTTCAGCTGAAAAAAGTGTACAAGATTCGGGGGGTTTTAGGTTTACCTTAATGATGTGCTTTGGTACTAATCAATAGTATTGTTAGTTACTTTTAAAAGACCATAGTTTATGCTTGTGTTTATTTATTTTATTGACTTTTATTGGTTTGTTTTTAACACTTTATAGTTTTTATAGTTGTACTTTTAAGTCTGGAATATTTTTTTATTGTCTTCTTTTAATCTTGCAATGTGAGGCACTTCAGGCTGCATGTTTGTATGACAGGTGCTGTATAAATAAAGTTGAGTTGTAACTGTGTAGAAATCCCTTGGATGGAGCTTGATTTCTGTGCAGCTGGAGTGCTCCTGGAAACCTTAAAGCATGGGTTCATTATTCTGTGACCCAGGCCATATTAAAACTTTGACACTCATTGTTTATAATCGTACATAAACACAAGCTCACGGTCACCTCAGGAAAAATGGATGCTCTTCTCTTTGGTATGCCTGTGAAGTAAAAGGTCATAGTTTCTTCTACTTGTGACCATTTATTTATCTCAAGTTGAACACCAGGTTGTTGCGTGTGGGAAATTTACAAAATTGATATTCTGAGATTTTAGTTGAAGTGAGTGCAGCAGACTGCAGCGAGGCAATGTAATATCTTAAATGCTAAATAAAAACTAGTTAGGGAGCACTTTTTTGGATGGTGTTGTGAGTTTCCTGTTTTCAAAAAGGACATTTGTAATTATTTTTGTGGTTAAACACAAGTTGGATTGCGTTGAACACTAGCAAGAAGCTGCAGCTATGAATGATGGATATTGACATTTTAATACTGGGATGAAAAATGCTGAACCCATCCTTTTCCCCTCTGTTTATGAATACTGGCCTGTATCAGTCTTAAAGCAACGTGATGTTGGTTGACTCACCAGTTGAGTCACAGCAAACCAACAGATGTTGTTTGGCCACATGGTGTCCAAGAACAAGAGAAGCACTACAAGTTCAGAAACATTTCGATAAGAAGATTTTGTTCGCTTCGTAGTGTGAGTAGCCCTGACTCTGCCAAACTTCATTCTAAGCATGCCAGAAATAACTGCCTCCTATTTTCTCCACCCAAATTTTTTTATTGTTTATGAGCCTTAAAACGTGACTGAAAGAGCGAGTGACTAAATCTAGTTGTGCGGCAGCCAAGCATCTGGCCCAGAGCAGCTGTTAGCCTGGAAGCCATGTTGTCCAAAACTGGTTCTCCCCTCACACCCACCTCCCTGGCCACCTGACCTTCGACCCCTGGGTGCTGTAAATAAGACTTTCCAGCAAACACACAAAGCTGAAGCCCTCCCAACGAACACGTAACTCCAGCAACATGTTCGCTGGCACTTCCTCAGTCTTTTGTCTTGCTTTACCACTTTATTTTTGTGTTCTTGTTTCACTTCCTCATCCTTCTCACTTTATCACTGCTGTAAGCCTGCCTGTCTATTTATTTAGATTTAACTGGATGAACTGCATTTGTTGCATGAAATTAAACAATGCAGTAAACAGTGCAAGAAATTCCTGAAACTTTTGCACTTGTAGGACTTGTAACCGTGCGTGTTTACTAGATGTTTACTATCCCAAACGGGCTGCTGTTCCATTCACCCTCCTTTTATGGCTGTGTTTGTCTGTCTGTCAGCTGATCCACATTCAGCTGATCACTGAAACAGAAGACAGACTTGGAGAAGGAACACAGGAGCTCATTCACTGCCAGGGCGCGCACACTGGCCTGTGACTTGACCTTTTAACATCTGTTGCCGACTGAATGACCTTAGCACTGCCAAGATTTGCATCTGCAAACTGAGCCTTGGTCTCGATGTATGCCTTTGGCTGTTAGAGCCCTGTAACCTATAACCCCATCAAATGGCTGTTGGGCTTGCACTCATGGAGAAAACAGTTTACAAGCAGACAATTATGGATTTATGAAAGTAAAACAAATGGAGTGTATCTTGTGTGAAATTTAGCCAAAATTATGGATGAGAAAATCCCAAATCTAATATACCTACAACTTTATTTATCCCTCACCAGAGCAATATGACAAATTACTGGAAGACAACCCTCCTTCTCTCTTTTCTAGCCCAAACCCTTTCCCCTAAGTCTATTTACACCACAAACCATAACAGAATCACTGAAAAGAAAATCCCCTTCTCCGAAAGAGGAAACTAGCTCTATTATGACTGCCTCACTGCCGTCCATCAGGGGAAACTACTATTCCCCAGGAGATGAAAACAACTAGGCGGAGAATGTTTTGCAAAAATGCTTACAAGGGAGAAAAGTGCATTTTTTCCACAACAATTTGACCATCCTCATATAGCCAATAGGCTCTCATTGGCTCTTTAAGGGCCACTTAGAGTGAGAAATGACAACATAGGGGTCCTTGGTATTTGCCTCCTAGCCACCCTTGAGTAAGGGAGCAGCCATTTGGCAAATAGGCTCCTTACATGAAACCACACTATTCCAGACAGCCACACCATCAATCTGACAGCAAAAGCGCTAATTAGACAATACCTGGGAGAGAAGTGGTGATGTATAGAGAGAGCTAGTGGGACATAAAAGCCAGTTATGAGGAAAGAGACAGAGGAGGTGCAGAGTACAATGAACAATGAACTGGTAATTTCCAGAGGGATATTTCCTCTACATTTGAAAAAACACCCAGTAAACACAATGCATAATTATTACAAAAAAAAAAAAAAACTGTCTAACCACAGTTTGAGGAAAGAACACAGAAAACAGAGCATGCAAGCCCTTAACCAATTAAATATTGTGACACAGTCTAACAAAGATGCTAATTGTACTGTTGTGTTTTGTTTTGCTTTCCTACTAATATCTACATGATCCATCTGGCATGAGTATCAGATGTTTGAACTTTTTTTTTCACTCTTAAATCTAAGGCTTAAAATTACTAGAGCACTGAGATTACATTGCTACAGCACACAGATAGCTCATTAGAAAAGGCCGTCTGTAGGATGCTTTGTAATATTAGAGGAATTAAGGCAAAAGGAAGTGAGTGACTTTTCCAGCAAGGAATGGATTACTAGATAACTATATGAGATGAAAAATATGCCGTTTTAGCCAGGAATGTCTTTTTGGTGAATTTAAACTGAAGCTTTGTTTGATTGGTTTTGTCAGGACTTCATTCATCTTGAACATGCTAGTTTGATATTGGACTACTGTCTTTTTTAAGCACCTATATCAAAGATTGTACTGTTTTCAGCTTTTAAGTGTGCTTTTATTTCTTTTTTCTTTCTTTCTTTTTTTTTTTTGAAATGTCTCTTTTGAAAAACAAAGTGGATTTCAGTGGGAGAACAAGGTTGAGGAAAGGTTACAATAAAGGCATATGAGAAAATGCCTTCATAGGAATGACTCAGGGGAATTCCTATTTTTTTTATTCAGATCATAGATGCAGCAAAACTTTCCTGACTGCAGACAATAGGGGTGTGGTTTGCTTGTAACCTGAAACCACTTCTATCTAAAATCTAATAGCATGGCAGTGCTATGAGTTATTTAACAACCATATAGTAAAATCAGGCCTGGTACTATAATATCAGTCGCCCATTCATCTGCTGAAAACATTTATTTTGGGTCAAGGAAAGGGAAACTAACACTTGTCCCTATGATTAGGGGAAACGTTTAAAATGAGCTAAGATGGAAATCATTAACTGGAAACATTTTTTTTTCCACATCTCCCTCTGCTGTGATGCAAAAACAGGAAAATCCTCTTCTGTCTCTGGTTTTGGGTGGGTCTTGGAGGTTGTGTGTGCATGAGAGGGTGTGTGCATCTTCAGATCAAATGTCATGAGGTCACCTGGGATGGGATGACAGGAAGTGCTGTTGTAAACAACCTCAATATTGTATTTTCTTCTTAATGCAAAATCATTCCCAGTTCACCATGGCATGATGAACTGGGAAATTGAAGAAATATCAGGATATACTCACACAGCATGAACACAGGCACACAAACTAAAAACACACCTATACATGACAGCAGGTCATCATAACTTGATTTGTGATTTCTGCTTTAGCGCCCACTGCTCTCTGCATACATGATGAAAATTACATTCGTGATCAATCTCTTCTCCTCTTAAGTTGCACTTGCAATCAGCTCCACCATTGAATCCCCCCCTCCAGCCTCAATAATAACTTGATTTTGCACAGACACCACCGTAAGACAATTTACACATCTTCACCTTGCTGCAAGGACAGTGTCTCCAGGCACTCTGAAGGGTTTTACATACATTAGAATATAGAAAGCCTCATATAGGCAAACATCTGTGGCTAATACAGCAGCGGAAATGTGATCCTAGGAAAACAGTGTGTCGGTCGAGCCTGTTGTCTATAATTGGGTCAGTTGTGCCTTTCTTTCCTTTTCCTGCTACACAATGCCTTATGGATTTTATTTGGATTTGTCCCCTAAAGACACTATTTACTGCTAAAAACCTTCCAGGAGGCATTCCCATTTCCTGAAGAGGATAGGAAACATCTTTTGAGAAACATCATGCACACATATGACATTTTTAAGCATTATAGCATCCATATAATGGTACTTGTGAATGGTAACATGCGGCTTAAGTTGATTTTTTCATAAGTCAGTAAAGACACACATTGCTTTGAATGTTGTCATGTAATAGTCTTTCATTTTCATACTACACATACTACAGTGAATAAAGACATGTGCATGTTGCGAACAAGCCATGAGGTGTTATGCTGAACAACACCAAGAACATTTATATGTGACCTGAATATCTGAGCTAATTTATACCCAGTTGGTCAATAGAAAAGCACCCCAGCCAACCAAAAATCATCAGTGCCACTGCAGCAAGCATGGACATGGAACATCTCAAACAGCCTTTTGTGCCTTTTCTGCTCTCTGTGGGAGTATAAAATAAAATATATTGAACGTAAGTATACAATATTAAAAATTTCTTGTGTCCTGAGCCAGATATTTCCCATGAAGCCCTGGTTTGGCCTAGCAACGATGGCCATCACCGTACAGAGTGTGAGGACTTGGAGCATGGGGTGGCCTTTTACAGCCAATAGCGATTGTTCTCCTTCTTATCTATGCCAAGGAAAACATCCAGGCCGTACTTTCCACGCTTCGTAAAAAACGAAAGCCACGCTGCCGTTTCCAAAATCTAAATGTTACAGCCTTTAACAGGGTACAGAGAGAAAGAGGTAGGGAGGACACAATCCAGAAGTCTAACAAAGCTGCCTTTCTTCATTTCTTCTGCTCTCCTCATTCATGCAGAGCCACAGACATGTGAGAGTGATAGTGAGAGCAACACGGACAACAAGAGAATACCAGCACTATTGGGTGTTTCTTTTCCTAATCTCATCATTATGCCTCTCTTTCCTCATATTTACATAATCTTACACAACCAATGTCACCACAATATGCCATTTTAGCAAAAAAAAAAAAAGTGTGTAGAGTCTTTTGATGTAATTTGGAGGAACTGGTAAGTCATTTTCAATTCAAAGGCAACATACACAATTAAAGTTGTTGGGCATTGATAGAGAATCATTGTTGGCCACTGAAAAGAGGCGCAAAACTCAATAACATAAGCATTATTCTTTCAAGTCTGCAAAACATGGGCATGGATTAGGGAAAAAAACAAGTAATTAACAGTAAAAAGTAATTAACAGCACTAAGATTCACGTCATTAAAGGCGCAGTGACTGCTGTGTAATTGAAGCCAGGGTGGGGAGATAGACAGAAAGCAAGGGGGAGTTTGTTGGGAAAGGCAAAGGAAGGAGAAGCAGACATCACCCATTACCTTGCTACCATTACTCTTAATGACTCCTGCATTGATGAATGAAAGGGGATGAGAGCAATTTCATTAGAGAGAGCAAACAGGGATGGGAAAGGGATGGGAATGGGGAAGTGCACAGCAAGATAAAATGCTTTGTAAAAACAACATCCAAAAGCTATTATTTCAAGTTGAGAAGGCTCCTCCCACACATGCAAAGCAAAAGGGCCACCATTACTCCCTTTATGTGTCTTTACATGTTTAATGAGTTTAACACAATGGCAAAATGCTGCTTGAAGCCTAAAAAGGCTAATACATAATGCACTGCAGAAACAAGTTGCTGTCAGTATGTTGCATATTTTATATCGTCCCTCATGTCAGCCTGTGATTGTCTGCTTGAAGTGTGACTGCTCGTGTCTAGACTCAGATCAAACAGTGTGAATGAGCCACCTGGAGTTACCTTCCATGGAAACAAACCCATCTCACATAATATAAACATTATTGGCTTTTCAGAAGCCCAGGCAATTTTCCCTAGGCAAATTAGATACATTGTTTGTTCTACCAAGGTAATCACTGGGAACCAGCCCCACCTGTTGTACAATCTATAAAGGGAGAGGTTATAAAAAAAAAAGGCAAAAACATGTGTAGAACTTTGCACTTTCTTGTTTGAGATTGATATGGCATGTCTGGTTCCAAAATCAACAACCAACACCCTAGACTTCATAAAAGGTCATAAATGAGGACTTTGTCTTTTGCCATTTCTCGCAAGGACAAACGCATGAATTATGAATTCCCCTTAATCATGTGACTTTGTACCACGGTGGTGTGGGTGTGTGTCTGTGTGTAAAAGAAAGAGATGAGGGAGGGGACTTGAGCTCTTGGGGCCATGGAAAGCAATGTGTGTTGTGTTTTGGAAAGTGTTGCAGGGATAAAGGGAGACAATCAGCACTAGGAGCTGGATTAGCAGTGGGCCTTACTGGGGGGTCGACCAATCCTAATGTAGATATGCACTACTCACAGCTGTGATAGCAACAGGAGGCCAAAATATGTGTGTGTTGGGTGTGTTTATCAAGGTGCTGATTGACTGACAGGCAGGACACTGGTAGTTGAGAGTCCTGGATGAGCCTAAGTAGTCTGATAGTCACTGGAAACATGGAAGCAGATAAACAAACATGGCCTTTTGTGGTCATCCACACTGACAGACCACCAGGAGGATAAAATTAGAAACCAGACCCTGACCAAAGCCAGTTACAGAAGTGAGCACCATGATTGCGCACAGGCTGTAATTACACATTTTCCATCAGTGAACTGGCTGTAGATGGTGATTGTCATCGGTTCATTCTATGAAAATGTGAGTTAGCTTCCTCTGGGTGATCGTTCAAATGAAATAAAGCATGTTTGTCTTTCTAATTAGCCTGTGGCAGTTCATCACACGCTTTTTTCTTTTTACATATGGCTGCAAGTGTTCATGGTTACTGAAATCATGTTGTAAACGTTGGATGAAAGAAAATATAAATGACAAAGAGAAGACAAATAATAACTACAATAGATAAAAGCAAATTAAACTTAATTAATGCACATGACTTTGTTTTCCAGTTCTTGTGTTTTTTTCTTTTTTTACACTTTAGTATATTGTACTATAATATATAATATTTCATCATATTGCATTGCACAGTATTGCATCCCATCGCATCAGTTCATGTCATGTTGTATTGTTTCTAGTATCATATCATTTCTCATTCTGTATCATGTCTTTTATCATATTGTATCGTATTGAAGCTTATCTGGTATTTTTGTACTGTATCGTTTTGTATCATATCGCATGTTTTATGGCACTGTATCATACTGTACTGTTCCTACCATATCGTACCACACTCCATTGTATCATATCATACAAAGTCCTATTTCTATTCTATTCTTCTATTCTGTTCTGTTTTGTAACCCAAAGTCGTCACTGTAAATCCTGTTCGGTGCTGTGATCTTGGGTGTGAGGTAGCAATAATGAGCTCCTGCAGATGAAGCTGAGCCTGGTGGTTTTATTTGGCTTGTAACACTGCATTTCTGGCTCATTGACACCTGATAAACTGGACTCCTTTGGAGACGAGGGTCTGGACACATACAATATGGGGCTGCAGCTTTAGCACATGTATACACGCACAGGCACACGTTGAAGAACACACACAGGCAAACGCACATACAATTCTAAGGCACTGCAGAAACACTTTAGTGAAAATGAACTGTGGACATTTTGCATGCACATGTATATGTATATGTGTATGTGCAAGTGTATGTAAAAACACACTCATACACAAAACCACAACCAAACACCCTAGTTCATTAGCATGAGCTCTGGTAGGTAGCTCCTCTAACTAAGCTGTGTTTTATGACCACAGTGGGCCCTTTTCCCACTCAACAGGGTATGTGGTAAACTTTTAACTATGTAAACATCTGCAAAATACAAGTAAACTTTCTATCACCAAGGGAGGAGCATCCAACTGTTTATCACCACATGGGCAAGTGGATGGTGGAGGTTATATTTCACTGTCTACTGTTCGTTACTGAGCAGTTCTAGTGGAACAGTTGGATGTTAAGTGTTTTGTTCAAGGACATACTGACAAGTTCCCTTCTCGAACCTCTAATTTCGCCCTATATATATGAATAAAGGGAACTGTGTGTGCAAAGACAAATTTCAGTCTAGTGTACATAGTGCGGCTTAAACTGACTGAGCATACAAAACATTAGTAACACATTCCTATAGTAGGATGACATTCACGCTGAGCTGCAAACTGCTATACACAATCCATCGCTCCGTCATCTCAAAGCTCAGAAATCCCTCTGTCTCCTTCCCATCATCCACATCTTCCCTGCATGACTGAAGTGGGATTTTACAGCAGAAATGTGAAATGAGATCATAGTTTTCTCCTGTTACCGCTGTCTGTTTCACAGGAATCAGTGGGTGCTCCTAATAATGTGTAAACCAGGTATATAGAACATGCATCGGATACCATAATTGGAAAGATGAATGCCAGATGCTCTGTGTAAATTGACAAAGTAATCCTCTAAGTGGAAGGGAGGGAGCACAGAGAGATAAGAGCTGTATGTGACTTTAGTCTGCCAGACCTTGTTACGTGAAAGACATGTTATCTGTATGATTAAATGGCTTTCTAAGGAACAGTCGCTAGTAATGGAGATGTGTCCCTTTGTGGGTTCACACAATTCATGTGTGTACACGCATGGATCGCTATTATAGGTGTGTGTGTGTGCGCATGTGTGTGTTTGATTCTTCCCTTTGTCATCCATCCGTCCCTTGTGAACTCTGTATGCCATTAAAGGATGGCAAGACTGTAGCCATTAGTGTAACAAGATCGGACCATTGAGAACCTAAGAGACTATTGGCCTCACTACCACACACACACACACACACACACACACACACACACACACACAATGCACACATGTGCTTCAGACATTTTCACTCATACCATAAGGCCAGGCATGCACAAGCGCACGTACATACTGTACACCATTACCACTGTTCACTTCACAGCACTTAAGTGTGCAGTTAGTTATTCTGCCTGCGTGTGCGGGGGCAGGGAGGTGGGGTGGTATGAATGTATGTGTGTCTGTGAGATGGGAGGATCAAATAATGATAGCAGCACACGTCTTGCCCGTCCCTCCAACTGGCTTTGACAGGAAGTAAACATGAAAACGAGAAAGGGGAATGAATCAGTGGTGGGAAGAAAGGCAGCAATCCTGTTTGGCTCCCAAAGTCACCCACATGGCTGTACATTCTGTCTCCCATAGGAGAGAGTGAGAGAGCGAGGGGAGAATGGAAATCTCCTCCTCGCAAACACAGCAGGCTGTTTTTGCTGCCCAAGTGGCAGCGCTCACAGTCAGCCACATCTTTTCCAGTAAGCTATAATTATCACCAAACTGCCGCAGATTACGGGAGGAGGGAGGGAGGAGGAGAGAAGGGGAGAGAGAGAGAGAGAGAGAGAGAGAGAAAGAGAGAGAGAGATGAGGGTTTTGAACAATGGCTGAGAAAATGATAGGCTTGATATTGAGGTCACATAATAAAGGCAAATAGAGTCTAAATTAGTTGATTCTTTTGGCTCACAAAACATTCTCTATGCCTAGCCAATGGAGACAGAGGGGTTTTTGTCCTTGGCCACTATTAGCATTTTGCACAAGATGTGCTGCTGGCAATTACATTCACCATTCAAAAACACTTGAATGGTTTGAAAAGACAGAGCGGAGAAAATGAGAACCATCGTTATCTGTCTCTGTTGTGTTCTAGTAATGAAATTGCTGTTGATTGAATTAGGAACATGATGAACGATTTCTTGTGCTACCCTTCACGGCGTGGGCAGGCATGACCAAATGGGCTGCAGGCCATATTTGGACAGCTTTAGGCCAAATGGTGTTGTGTTTCCACGCAGCTCGTGTGACACAAGGAGGCTATTTGCTGTAGGGGCCACAGATCGGCGATGTTGTGAAAAATGATCTAGAAAGGACTGTGTTAATTCTGCAAAATGAAACACATGTGGCGTTATTATGGTGGTCATACACAGGCGATCATGCATGTAGACTCACACAAACACACCCACATTTCGAAAACACAAACATGAACACATGTAAGTGCACATGACCAGCACTTCAGGAAATAAACATTAGGAACGAGCTGGAAGTGGCAACTCCCCCACCACTTGGCCAATAGTCTTCAAACTATTTTTTTTTTCCAAGTCACCTTATCAGTGTTGCTTTTTACCCCTACTGACACACATTCTCACCCTCATACACACACAGGATTAGGTCTTGTTTTGACAGAGTGCTGTGGCCCCTCCCCTGCACTACTATCACCAGGTGTTTCTGCGGTCTCATTGGTCACCTGAGGAGAGGAATTGCAACACCCTCTTAGGGTTCAGTAACCTCCATTCTCCGTGTAGCTACAAAATATCTGCTGAATGAGTCAGAGGACAGACAGCAGGAGTGACTCATGCTATTTTTCCTATAAGAAAGTGTGTATTATCCTCAGGTTATTTCCATATGAACATCATAAAGATCATTTCCCAAGCAAACAATGCTGACGTGGCCTGTATTTGCATATGTACATCGGCACACAAGAACACTTACACTGCCCTATTAGACAAAATCAACTCCTAACTATGGCAGTGTCAAGTTTCTATTGACATTTGAGGGCCCTCACTGCTGGGAACTGTCTCGGGTTATTTTTTGCCATGAGCCTTTTCTTGCCTGGGTTTGGAAGGCAACAAGATCTGGGCGTATGTGTATGTATGTGTACGTGTGTGTGTGTGTGTGTGTGTGTGTGTCGGGGCATTCCAAGGGGTGTAGGTGCAGGTTAAACCTACACACCTGCAGTCTTTTTATGGAAGCGAAAACACAGCGCAGACAGGGCTGCGTTTGTACAGCAGGGGAACTGTGAAACACCAGCACCTACACCACCATATACTCTTGGCTTGGCAAGATCTCACGATCTCATGGTGTAAAGGCACAAATGGTAGAGCAACGGTAAAGCAACTGGTCTAACTGGAATTTTATTTGTTCAGGCTGCTCTCGGCTTCAAGGTCTACCTTGTCAAAACAATGTTTTTGTATGGAAACTGGACCGTAACAAGAATTTCTCTGGTAGTAAATTCTTATTTGGAGCCAGTTAGATAAGAAGCAGACACAGCACACACAATGTCAAAGAAAAGTATTGAAATCACAACCAAGTAATTTGTGAAAATATCACAAGAATGAGACAACACAGAGAACACGGCGTCTCCACTTGATCTCAAATAGCCACATATACAGTTGCTCTAACTAATCTGGTGTGAAAATCTGATCCCTGTCCACCTCACACATGAAATACAGTAAGGGATTAGGAGACAATGACGGACACTATGTCACTCTATGAAGACAGGCAGTGATACAACTCCAGGAAATCCCACAAGCCTACTGATCAGCCTGAATCACATTCTCTCAGCTCCGTGATCTAAAATGCTTGTTCATTTGACACGAGTTAGGTAACCATCGCTTTATCATGTGAAATGGACACTGTGTTTATTATTCTGAATTCTGGAAAAAAAAAAAAAAAATTTCCTCATCACAGGACACAGAGGGATTTCTGTTAATTTGGGACATAGAGCTGATACAGATGGTCACAAGGTGTCATATAGTACACTTTGTTCCAGTAGGTAAATTCACTACAACACTTTGTCCAAGGTGTTACGTTACAATATTATTTCATGACTTTACCAGCCTTTGGATTCACAACTAAAGCGGCTTTCCTTTCCTGTGAAAGTCTTGATGCAAATCTGTTTAAAATCCATTTATAGGTCAAGCAGGTTACCCTGGGAAAATATGACTCTATTTTCGGATTTAGCGTTTTCTTGTAAAACTCAGAAAGGATTTTTTAACACAGCCCCTGACTAAACCGAATATCACAAGTACAGAAATACAAATACACATTTCACATCTGCAGGTTCCTTGAGGCACATAGTTAATTATATCCCTCACACAGAAGCCAGAGTTACACTGACTGAGTGGCAGCAGAGAACAGCAGCGTCACATGTTTTGTAAAATTAGTGAATATTTTGTACATTGCATCAAAGAAGACTCTTTGGAGGACAGGCTGGGGAATGATCAGGTTTATTTATCATGTTGTATTTATTTATTTTTTGAAAAATAACAAAAGTTCAACTGCAATGTAATGAGCTGCATGATTCAGTACGCTGACAATGTTGGCAGTGATTGATCCAGTGGAACAACTGAGGTCACACACTACCTTGTTCTCATATGGACTTCATATCTAGAAAAACAAATTAACATCTACCATCACCTGCGCCGTGATATCACAACGTTATAGAGATAAACATCCTGGCTCCACAGTCTGTAAGTCCTGACTGCACTGTAATAACATGGGCCAACGTTCAAGAAACTCTGAATAGTGTTGTGTATAATTCTGCATCACTTTTTATGGTGTGTATTGGGAAGTGAAGGGCATGCGAGATGCAAATCGATGCAGTGGAATTTATGAGGTGGCTGAATTTATGGGAGCAGGCTGCACAGGCTTGCCAGAAAATATAGCATGATTTTCTGCTCTCAGCGCATTTTCGATAGCAGCTGGCACAGTTATGGCTCTGTGAGTAAGCATGTAATCATTCTGATACTTGTTATTCCATATATGTGTATGAGTGTCATAACTCCTGTCAAAGTTATTGATTCAGTCAGGCTGGAAGCAACTCTCGTACAGCCATAGCTATATACAAATCAACTTGAATGGGGTCGATGACAACTGTTGATGACAGCTGAAATAGTCGCCCTGCATTTCTAAGTCAGTGTCTCACCTGGTTTTCCTCATACTTATCAAAGTTGGCTGCGCATCATTTGTTCCACCCCTTGTTCTTACTTGTCAATGTTGATGTAAAGCAGACAAAAAAAAAAACAAAAACAGAAATGATCTGATTTCAGAGGACTGAACATGCCCAAAAGCACCACGCAACACTGTCAAAAACATATTTTTGAATAACATTGCTCAATAAGAGAAAGGAAAGATCCAAGGATAGTGTGCAGCCGAAGAATGCTGTCTAGACTGTAACTATATTGTTGCATAATGACAGACTTTGTGGTCACATAAGTGGAGGTCAATGGGCCAGTAAATGTAACACAATTGTTTTAATGGGCCTTTATGTGCTTTGCTGCATGCGCACACTTGCAAATGTAAAAGAAAAAAAAGAGGGAATTGCAATGCAATACTTGCCACTTTAATTTCCAAACTGCAAAAGGTGTTTCATACAGCATCAACAACGGAATTCCTTCCAGGGTATTCTGGAGTTGCATGTGAAAGAAAATCTCTCATTCATTAAATTCCTAAGCATTAACATCCCCCGCCATTTCCCAAATGCTGAAAAAACAACTTAATTAGAAAAAGCTGAGTCCATATGGTATATTGAAATTTATGTTGTAATCACAATATTGTGCAGGCTGAATGCATGCATGGAGAGAGTAACACTGTACAGCTGCTGAGAAAGATACGATACACAGCTTTGTCTGGCATTAGCTCATACAGAACAGGGCAATGCTGCTGTCATTACAATGCCATGATGTTCATTTGGCACAAAAAAATACCTTGTGGACACAACAAAACTTAGCAAAGGATAGTGTTTGGGCCTGAAAAAAATGACAACAATAAATAGTCTCAACCACCAACAAGCCAGCCTCTGTCGTCGTTGTTAAGACACTGGGGGAGTTTTCAACTGGTTTGTGGTTTCCACTGGTCCAGTAGCAGCTGTGAGGGAGAGGGGATGTGCCTATTTTTTTGCCAGCAGGGTTCTGACTCCCTGAACCACTTCAACTTCCTGACCCTGCTGCTTAAACCTGAGCTAGAAGCAAGCCAGAGCCAGAGTGACCACTGTGAATGAGAGCTTTGTTTTACGGACAAGATGGGAGGGACAGTATGTGTGTTTGTGTTGAAGCCATGTTCGCCATTAGCGTGGGTGAAAAGGGCAGCGCTCTCACAGGGCTTAGCATGACATTAGTGTAACAACTTGGTTAAGTTTGGCTAAGGTTTTCACTGAAAAAAGCCTCCAGTGATCTTTGCGGGATCATGCACAACCACTGGAAGAAACACACACCCATTGGAATAACAACAGCGAAAGAAGTGCAGCTTAAGATCCATGCAAGACCGTCAGTGACGCACTTTTAGTCCTCTGTTTGACTCTTTGCATGTGCATAAATCACACATCCATGTTTTAGTAAATAATCCACTGCAGCTGTGACTGTGTGCCTTGTTGTGTTTTTGACTAATGTGCACGCATGAATATATGGGTGTGTGTGAAAAGATCCATATGATCAGCCATCGATCAGTTGAGCGTCTGTGGCCCGTGTGCTGTCGGCCTGTCTGTGCTGAGTTCCCACAGGCCTTCAGAGTGTAAACACAGCTGTCGGGATCAGTGGATCAAACTGGAGGTGGGGGCAGGGCAGGCAAGGGCAGCGAGGTCACTGTGGAAGCTCGAGGGGGAAGGGGTCGAGTATGGGGTTGGAAAACCCAGAGGAGGTTGTTTTGGGAACGTTTGAGGGAGTTGGTGAGTTAATGTGCAAAGCTGGAAGTAAACAAGTGGCCTGTTGCCTGTTTTGGGTTTGGTGACATAGACACAGAGATAAGCCTGGAGTGGACTCAGTTCATACAGACACTGTAAGAGACACACAATATACTTTTATAGTTAGTAGTCCTAACATCCAGAAATGAGTTTTTAAGCTATGGGTTCCCTGGCCAAATTTCAAATGTTTTTTTTTTTTTTTTTTTTTCCCACAAGGTTTTTCATTTAGCAAGAAAATAAGGTGTGGTTAACATAAGCCTAAGAGATTTATCATGTTCTACAATATAAATTACACATAATGTTTTAGAAAGGTTACTAAAAGTTGTAAGTTAACAAGTTGCTAAACTTAGACAAGTTACAACTGACATTATAATTAGGCCTACACATCAAAACATCAAAAATTTTGTGCTCATTGTGCTCATTTGTGCTTCTATCAGACTTTTCCATTGCATGTTTATGATTTATGTGTGAGTAGAGGAGAGCTAAACCTGAATATGAGCTTCCCACTCGGAAAAATTACTCATGCCACGTCCCTTTTCATATTTACAACAGAGAAACTTGTCCCACTTCACTACGTAACATCATCAACATGGAAGATTTTGACAAGCATGGAGCTCATCATGGACATGTTGCCAGTAATTCTACTTGCTGTAGGTCATTAGAGGCTATATAACCTTCTCTACACTTTAACACACATTCCTCCTGATCATTCACATGACAGACATGACAACAATTCAAACAAACATGTAAACCCTCGAGTTGTACATGGCGTGCATGCAGCATGTAGCCTAAGGGGTAACCAACAAATAGATGTGCGTCAAACCGTTTAACACACCTACTCGCTGATTATCCCACTTTTACCACGGTCATTTGCCAATAACATAAAATAAAAGCATTCACAATTTTTTAGTGAAAGTTTTGCACTCATAACAGGAAGGCTATGAAGCAAGAGCTTACCGTTGTTGACAAGGAATAATTCTAGTCCCTTTTACAACCAGGCCGGGTAGTCACAGTAAAAATTACAACGGGGTGAGGTAATTGAAGGTTGTGGCTCCATCGCCGTAACTCATTACAAAGTATTAAAATTAAGCTTGATTTTAGGCCAAAATTGTCTTGTACTTCGTTCAAATCAGCCATTGGTGTGGATGTTAGTTTATCAAGATGATAACGAGTAAGCTTTGACAGCTGTGCTTTTTAACGTTGCTATGGTTACAAGTTGGGTAGCGGATGACTTTAGAACGGTGATTAAACTTGAGCCAAACTACATGTGCAATACGCAGTTTTAATGCACACCTGCCGGCCAATCAGAGAAGTGTACTCACGCAGAACATGCTATAATAACCCATAATCACTCGTGTATGTGGGTCAGTAATCTAAAACAGTGTGTTGGTTTGTGGAGAATGTTGTGTTGGACAATAGCTGTAAGCATCGTAAGCCTTAGTTCACAGCGGAGCTTATTTTCTTAGATTTCCAAAACCCTATCATCAGCAGAACATTCTAAGGAAATGTTTTTAGGTAAAGGGTGTTTGGGTGGAACGTTTGTGTGAGTTACTTACTTTGGGCGAGGAGGTAGGACAAAGCACTGAGGTTGAGTGCGCAGGTGAGCGTGTGCAGATGCAGAGTGTTTTGGAAAGGTCAGAGCTTGGGGGTTCAGAGTTTAGGGTCAGTGAGGGTATTTTGGTCAGCTAACAGTCAGAGGGCATCGTGGTTAGGAGGAGGCGGGGGAGAATGGAGGCAGGTGCTGGGTATTTATGTGTGTTTTGGTGGAAGGAGAAGGGGGCGATGAGGTTTTGTGTGTGTGTGTGTGTGTGTGTGTGTGTGTGTGTGTGCATTTTTGTCTGCGGTCAGACGTGGTTGGCAGTGGGGGCACTGTGCAGTCAGTGTGAGAGATAGGGCTGGTTTTGCTGCGTAATTAAGGCCAAGAGAGTGTGTTTTAGTCACAGAACTAGGGCAACAGAGTTTACAGGAAATTTATTTCCGTAGCATGGTACATGATGAGATCAGTTTGTGTTGTTGGGGGAACAAAAGGCATGAGAGGTTTGGTCAGCAGGGTTGAAAGGGCAGAGGTCAAAGGTCAGCAGGCAGACCGGGACAACGGGGAATGAGAAAGTTGAGCTCTTTGGCGATGCATTTAAAGGCAACCACCTTTGTTTAGTGGGCAGATTTATTTTGGGAAGCAAGAGGAGGGTGAGAAAGAGAAAAACTCAATTGAAAACAGACTTTGGCTATTGTTCGATGAAACGAATCACCCAGATCTCCTGTTTCATGACAGCATCAAACCTCAAAGTCCGTCTGTGTTTATAAAATTATGCCCCTCAGGCCTCCATGAGCGGTCTTGTCATCAGAAGGTTATGAGAGGGGAGTTTTCCATTTGTGCTCATACATAATGCATTTGTGTAACATGCCTTATATAAGGCGAGTTGGAGACGATTCACTCCCACGCCTCATATCTCAGCGCGGCAGTATGGGAGCTGAGAGGAGGTTCAGCCCACACGAACACAGAAAGGAACATACACCTTTGAAGGCATCGCACACACAAGCTTGTACAGCTTTGACGGCATAGAGATGAAAACGCAACAAGCAAAGCCCACATAACACACCACATGTAAGCACCTGCGCTGTGAGGCGCTCGCACTGCTCTACAAGTGATAAACAAATGCTCTCTGTCTCATTTTCTCTCTCACACACTCACACACACACACACGCACACATTGGGATATAAATGGCTGGTGGGATGTTGTGCGTGGACCTCAAGCAAGATCAGAGGGAGAGCACCAGGGTGGTTTTTATTTACTGGGAACAAGGAAGCGCTCTGTGTTGAGGGGAACTCAAAAGGTCACTCCACTGGCAAGGGGACAATGATAGAGAGGAATTGTGTGTATCAGACAAGATTGAGTGAATGTGTGTGCATGTAGAAGTGTGTGTGCTTGTGATAAAGAAAGAAAGAAAGAGGTACTGAGTAGATGAGAGAGAGAGTTTAAGTGATAGTGAGAAAATACGTCAGAATGTTTGAATTACTCTACCATATATCCATATCCATGCTGCTGTGCTACAGAGGCAAATCAGTGTAAAACCAAACAGTATAACACACACACACACACACACACACACACACACACATTTAGATTGCATGTAGACAAATGCCAATAAGCAGTACAGTTTGATGTTTTTGTTGGATGTAACACATATTAATGCTTAAATTCACAGTCAAAATTCCACTGCATTGTAAGATTGTTATTTAAGGATCCAGACAGTGTCCTCCACACTGCCCACGAGCCAATAAACTCACAGTCACACTTACTCATATACAAACACAGAGCCCTTGCCTGTGATTATTGTTCTTGTAAAAATTATCCTGTGTGGGCTTTCATTTAATCAAATATTGCCTAATTCAAACAGCAACAGTTAGAGTTATAGAGTTAGAGTTATGCTGACTTTCCATCCACGAGAAGTGAAGAGGAAGTGATAAAAATACGAAACGCTGTGGTGCAAAATTTGCCGCAATGCACAGCAAGGCTATAATGTCACTGTCTCATGTCCACAAGTGGAAAGAGACAGGCTTGATCCTGTGAAATGTTGAAGCACCACCAGCAATGTGGAGTATGGATTCTGCAAAGCACAGGACACACAGGCTGATTTAATATGAGGCGATGGCGCCCTCTGTTGGCCAATTTAGGCACCAACGCTTTAACAGCCACTGACACCATGTAAACATCACTTTATGCACAGTCAAACTGTATTTAAACAAGGAGAGATACACAGGGTTTTTTTTGTTCCAAGATGAAAACATATCAGAGTGAGTAGAGGAAGAACATGTGGCTTGAAATGTTGACGATCCAGCAATTACAGCTGATTCTTGTGATGCACTCGAGAATTACTGGACATGCCAGCTAATTGCCAACACTGCAAAACAGGCTATAAAAGGTGTAGAGGAATATCAGTTATTGTGAAATTATCTTAAGTTGTTACCAATGTGTTTCTGTTAGACTACGACTCAAGAAGTTGCTCCACAAATGGATACCATCGGTTCTTACTGAAAAAGTAATACAGTAATTTGACAATTTGTCATGTCAATCCTTAAAAAATGGTTAACTCCTCGGTCATTCAGTGCATGTTCGATGCACTGAAGAGCTTCGTAATAAATCACAACTCAGTATTCCCACTGGCCTCTGTAATGAGCCTTTTGTAATTATAAACAATGTGGTCAACACTGTTAATATCAGACGCAGACAGCAGCCATGTACCTCAGCTACATAGTAGTCACTATCTGAACTCGCACTTCACTGCATATAAGGACCTATCTGCATTTACATTTAGTAATGCAAAATCTATGTCTGCATATCACTGAACTGATATTATTTAAATAATGACAGCAAAATGTTTTTGGCATGTCCTGGGTGCAAAGTAGGACAGAGATCTTTTAAACATCATGTCCCATGTTCACCCCATGTTTACTGTCTCTCTCTTAGGCAAAAAACAAAACAAAACAAAAAAAAATGCTAAGAAACAAAAAACAAACTTCAAAAAAGTGAAGTGAAAACATTAACTGAAATTTCCTCCCCTACCATTTTGTCTGCTTTCACAACTGGAGGTTGCAGAAAATGAAAGTGCAGTAATTCTTTTACTCAGTATTTCCTTTATTCAAAAGCTGAACCATTGCTTTTCACATTTAGCTATATTCTATGACAGACAAATATTAGTATACAACATTTTGACAATCATAGGACTGACTGAGCCAAAGTGTTTTGCAGTTGCAGGCTTGTTGGGGAAGGTGGGAGTGAGCGGGGCAGAGGACCAGACCCAACTTCTGATAAATTTAGTTAAGGCACAACAGTGGAATGTATCTCAACAGGAATATGGGCTCCTTTAAGTCTCTCCTCGACACCACACCTACAGCTGAACAGAAACTTAGCTTGCTCAGTGATGCACCCAGTTCAGTACATCTGTGAATTGCAGTTCATGCACCACAACGCCATCTCAACTCCATGAGTGGGGGGCATGAAGAGAGAAAAGCAGGGGGTATGTTTGCAGAATGGCATCCTGTCTTGCTCCAAAAGAAAGCGGAGTGTGTAAACAGTCACAATTTCCAGCGTACAGTAGTGGGTCCTCTGCTTGAAGAACTTGAGAAAAGTGAGACTTTTACTAGTACTAGTAAATGGTTTCACACTGAAAATACACAACTTTGCCCAAGTTCACAAATTTCTGAGCTCAATTTGTAACCTGATGTCTTATCAGGGGAGTGATTTGTACACTGTGCTTTTAACCAGTTTAGGATGGGAAAGGAAACGACAGACTAACGCTTGAAAATATGATTTGTGCTGTTTTTACATTGAGGTTTTACCAGTTTGTGTGAGCGTACTGCAGAGACTCTTATGTTAACCTACTGTCTCAGACACGTCCACACCCACACAAATATGATAAAACAAGTCAAACAACTGCGACCATCCCATCTTGATGTCACAATGGATTGTTGGGGATCAACTGTTCTTTGTTGTGTCTCAAAACAATGTGACTGATGTGTTCCAAAGATTCCAATAGATAGTGAAAATCCATAATAAGACAATAGGGAAGTCAGAGGCGATGACCACATGCTTGCAAACATGATGAATGGGTAAAAAGATACAGAGTTATGCATGTATGTTAATAGTTCAGTCAGCCAAACATCAACACTCTCAGAGGTCTGACTGAAACACATTACAACTGAAGATCAAGACCCACAATTCAATTACACAGAAAAGCTTGTAAATCCTTCGAATGTGTTTGCAACATACCAGAAGACTTACTTGAAAATCATCAGCAATTAGACTGTATTGATTGTGCTGCAGCCCATCCACAGCCCTTAATGGTTCTGAGTATCAAGTCTTTATGCAAACAAAAACTTCACACTGGTATAAAAGCTACTTTACAAGCATAACAAAAGAAGCCAATTACAAATACCAATAGTACACACTTTTAATTCACAAAGACATTACTAACAATATTACTTAAGAAATTATATTAATATAATTTTCATCAAAATGGGATCTTTGAAATTTGGATCCTTCTCTAAACAAATATTTACAATTTCACAGTGAATTTGGTACATTTGGTTGTATTCAACCAAAACAAGTGTGTTGAAACCCTATAAATAACAATTTTCTCAACAGCAAACTGAACATTCAGCATGGATTCATCTCATGCTAGACACACTGAGCTGGATTCAAAAACCACTGAGTCTCATTTTGGTATGGAAAAAATACAGAACATTAAAAAAGAGAGAGCTGGACAAAGAGATTAAGGCTAGATTTGGGCAATTGAGCTTTAGGACAGTAAAAATCCCAAATAAAATTGGGCTTTAAATATAATTTCCATCATCAATAGTGCAACACCCTCAGTTGACTCAGGCAGCCTTACTAGTGGTGTATGTGTGATAGTATACCAATATACATTGATAATATCCTTCAAACCAGCCCTGATTAGCACTATCCCCATCTATGTACTACTAGCCAAAAGAAATGGAAAAGTGCAGGCAACGCTGAGCTTCACCTTCAAGATAACAGTCTACTGAAGCATGAGTTTCGTCAGTCCTTTATAATCCCTTCTGAAAAGATGTTGTTCTGCAAGTAGTTCCTGTTAGGCAATGAGGAATCAAAGGCTTGAGGGTTAAGAACTTCGTCAGCCCACAGAGGTGTAACCAGGAAACAGTCTCCCAAGGACAAGAGGAGAGAGTGGAAAGAGGAGCGGGAAGTCAAATGTCAACCCTGCCTCTGAGGTATGCAGCCCTCCATTTCCAGGACCTCGGGCCAGCCCTCGTACTTGTTGGTGTCTGCGCTGTTCTTTATGTGCTGGAGAGGTCAACACAAAGATGATATGTTTGTTATGAGACCAAACAGCAGGCCTTTATTGACCTGGTAAGCCTGTGCATACAGCCACAGCCTCAAGAATGAAACCCTGATACACGAGGAAGTTAACTATGCAAACAGAAATGTGGCTGAAGAAAGTGCTGTGAGATACTGGGTGTAATGAGCTGATGAAACAAATTATTAAACAATTACACTGTAGGTATAATCTGCCAGTATTTACCACATTACCTCCTGTTTGCCTCACTGACAGTACACTCCTTGCGAACACGTGAATGAAATGATCTGAACAATAGAACAGATCTGCAGTAAACAGATATGATGCAACCACCAAATGTTTGGCCGTTGTACAGACTTCACATGAGTTTCAACTGACATCCACACCGGAATTTTCAAACTGTTCCTTCAGGATCAAACTATTTTGAGATACCTGACAGTGCAGGAATGTTTTCTGTTCAGATAACGCTGCTTTAATCATGCAGTGAAGACAGTAAAAGAGTTCATTTTTGCGAGTAGATCTAAGTAGGAGCTTTTGGGGGTCTTGTTACCTGCTCAAAGGGACTCTTAGTCTTGATGCCTTTGCCTCCCACAAAGATCCAGTTATCTCGGAAGCCCAGGTTGTTAATGTTTGAGCTGCCCAATTCAGCTATCAGCTTCCTGGCTTCATCGTTGAGTCTACAGAACAAAGACGCAAGAATTAGAATACTCTGAAATGTGGTTTCAGACTAACTCATATTAGAGGCAGCTACTGCATTTTAAGTCACAGCTTTAACAAAAGTTACATAGCTAAAAAGAATCAGGAAGTGAAAGATTTTCTGTTGGATTTTTGGGGAGAAAGTCCTTACTTTGTTGCGGGATCATCAAAGGTGGCCATCATCACAACTGTCCCTTCTTCAATGTCCTTAAGATACTTAATTAAGGGAGCCACATCTGCCAGGGAGCACAAATGTTATTGCACATGCCACTAGGGTTGGGACCCGTTTGGATTTTAACGATTCCGATTCCTAAACGATTCCCTCTTAACAATTCCGGTTCCTACCGGTTCCGATAACGGCTCCAAATATATACATTTTTTTTTTTTTTTTTATGACACCATTATACTTAAAATAAACAAGTAATAAGTAGTGTTAGTAATGTTGTTAGTGTATGTTTATGAGTTGTAGAACATAATAAATTATCTTGAAGGAGTAGATGTTTACCAGTAAGCTTGAGTCCAATAATTTAACAATACGTTAAATTATTGTTTGTTTTAAAAATGAAAATTACTTATCAAACAGACCTAACAATTCAACTACCAATGAATGAGCAGGAGTATGCCTGTGATAACATAGATTGAATATGAAAAATAAGCCGAAGTGATACCTCTTCTCTGAATAGACAAGTTAAGCCAGTGTGCTGCTGTTAGCCTAAAAAGTTTCTTTGCCTTTTGGACTCGTGCGGTGCCGGTACAATTGTTTTTCTAATTCCGCAATTCCGTGTTCGCGGAAATTATAGGGCCCTAGTTAAGTTAAGTTGCGTTTTTCTGGCTTCGACATTGTTTGGTTACGCCGCGGGGCTGCACTCCTTCTCCTGTCTCGCTTGATAATGACACTCCGTCATTCTTCATAGCAGTGCAGTGGTGGCGTATCCACCCCGGGCCCGCTCAGTCTTGTAGGTGACGTGACATTACCACAGTCGCTTCAGTGCACACAACAAAATGAAAATGAATGCAGATGAGAAATTCCAGGAATCGTTATGGGAACCGGTTTTGTGAAAATGATAGATCCGGCTCCATTTCTTCAATTTTGGAACCGGTTCCGGTTCCCAACCCTACATGCCACAGGATTGCACATGGTTCAACACACAACACACTAAATCATGTCTAAAATTTAAAAAAGCATGGAAATAAACTCACCTCCCGCCCACATATCAAAGAATTCAGTCTTAATCAGCTCCCCTGTTCTCCCTGTTGGGTCAGTAAGATCCCATGTTAGACCAACTTCAACCTAATCTTCACTATGTACACAAAGTATTTTGTATGAATTACAAGAAGCATACGTAAGTCATATTACATAGAGAATATAATCTGGGCAGTGGCTCATTGCAAAGCAGGTTTAACCACCCGGAAATATTTATTGTCACTGGTAATAAACTGGGCCAGGCTGGGTAGTTGAGGTTATTTTCTGACAAGAGCTGACATTCAGAAAAGAGAAAATGTTTCACTGATATTTACATATGTTTTGCATTCACTTTCAGACCTCATATGGTGCAGCTTATCTGCAAAGATACTGAATGTAAATGTAAGGAGTAGAATTGTATTGCAAATGATGTTACCATTAACCAGGGCAATGTTGATTCCTCTCCCAACATTGTTCTTCACACCACTCATTAGTCTGAAAGAAAAAAAAATGAGCACAGTGAGAGTAGAATCCACACCGAACTTTCAGCATATCCAGGACTTTCCCCACATTGTAGGGAATGACACGCCCTGTTACACACAGTAACAGTTTGTAATGTTTGTCATATGACAGCATATCCCAGAGCTGGTGCAATAATTCTAGATCATTTATCCACCTTTCCCAAACAGAACATGACACCCCCATTATCAGATATTTTTCAGTAACATTACCACACAAAGCAGACATGCTGGTACATTTCACACATGCTGAGTAAATCGAGATGTCTCTTTTCTTACATGTTGTCTTCCAGGCAGACTTTGGGCCCCACCACGCTGGCTGCTCCACTGGCCATCTTGAAGGAAAAATGGCCGGCTGGACATGCCTTGGACAGCCCACACTTGTACTTGACTGGCTTGGTTGCTGTGAATAAAATTACAAAAGTCACGGTATTATCATCATAACACTTTTAACCACTTCACCTAGCTGCACTATCCTGGCAGACTATCCACACAAGTGTGTATAATGAATGAGTGAATGACTCAACTTTAGCCTTTCAATCTACCAACAAGGCTCCAATCACATTTCTGATTGCAAAGCACTTAGCTAAACACACACCATAAGCCGCACAGTGCCTTTCTAGGATCTAGCTCCTAATTCAGGCATTAGCTAGGACCACTATGGCGTGTGACACAAGATCTCTAGCAACTGTACCATGCGTGTGCTGTGACATGGACAGAAAGACAACAAAAGAACAATGCAAATCTGAAATGGCAATTCCCAGAGAAGCATAAAATACAGAAAGCGGCTTAAATAATAACTTGATACTTACGGCCTTCATCCACCTGCACAGGTCTCGCTGAAAATCAAAAGAGACAAAATTATGTTGGAGATTATCAGATTATCTTTTTCAGGAATACTATTTCAAAATGTAATATAATCACATTGAAAAATACTAAAAGGCAACTCAAGGATTCCTCCTCCTGAATGAGAATGTAAACAAGGCCTGTAAGGAGCATATCAAGTAACCTATCATTCCTAAAGGAAGACTACAATATAGTTCAGTCAGTGTGACAAAATGAGTGTTGCTGCAGGGTGTGCAGAATAGAGCATTTGGTTTCAAATGTGCTCTATAATGTGATCATATACCAAGGTCCATAATGCTGCTGATACTGAGTGTCCAGTTTCAATCAAAAATGATACCTTCCCACCTCTGAAAGTTGACTGCGGGTACCAGCTAGGGTTTAAGTTGTGGATTATGGCTCTGAAAAGGCATTAAGACAACAGCTACTCACCAAATATGCTCCCCAGATTAAAATCCATGTTAATCTCCAGCAATTCAAAAGCCAGAAAGACAGCTATGAGAAAGACAGAGATCAGCACTGCCAACTTCACAAGACCTGAAAAAGAGAGAGCAAGAAGACAGACCAACAGATAGACAGATAGATAAATAGATAGACAGACAGATAAAAAGATAGATGACACTGATGGTTACCAATCACAGCACCTACCAGCCTGTTTGTTAACCAGCACTATCAAGAGCATGTCATTCAAGGCATTTATCCTTTAAACTGCGGTGTATCACACATAATATGACTGTCAGCAAAAAGAGGAAAACATTTAACTCTTACCTCCAGCCCTGACCATCTTAGGAAGCCTCCAGCCAGTTTTCCACAACTCACAACCTGCAGTGATACAGGAAAATCTGCTTGTTTATACATTACCACATTACTTTATTACAGTTATAAATTAGTTGCTGTAACTATGACAAGTTAATTAAAAGAAGGCAAACTCTTAGTAAAGTGGTACTCGTTACACAGTTGAACTAAACAAGTCACAGCTAGCTCCTACACAGTCTGTCTGGTAATGTGGCCTTTACATTAAATGTACAGTAAATTAAATTTTACTCCCTATTTTTGGCGTTAAGAAGGCTGGTACAGTGCATTTAGTGTCGGCTGGTCATTTGAGACGATGGCTTAGCTTACAGGCTGACTTTAACAGCTAGCATTAGCTGACTGTACATCTTTGACATCAACATCTGATAGCAGTACACAGTCTGCTGGCTAATGGTTTTAAATTGCATTTAAATCAAAGAATGCAAAGCAGACAAAGAGGGAGAACAGGGCTGTAAATGTCGTGTCTTCAGTAAACCGCGACATATTTCTTACCTGTCAATTAAGCTCCCACAAGAGCGACTCTTCCTGATGATAACGTTGAACCCCTGGACGGTTTATGTGACGACAGCTAGCGAGGGAGCCAGGAGCAAGAGGGGGAGCAAGGGAAGATGTCTCACTCTGCCTCTATTTCCGGGTACCACAAACGCCGCCGCAGCTGCTGTTGTGTCCACTGTTTTCCTCAGACGCGTTGGTTGCACCAGAGGTATTGCTGACATCCAGTACTGAAATGTACGTTTTTTTTTGTTTGTTTGTTTTTGTTTATTTTGGTATATTTTTAAGAAAATCAACTTTGTTTCAGCGCAGTAATAGTGCTGAACGTTAACGCCCATTCTTTCAGTGGGCAGGTTCCGGAAGTGAATTTCCCATTCATTTCTCACATATAGTTTAAAAAAAAAAAAAAAAAAGTATATTTACAGAATCTTTTCTAATGAAAATTGTATGTAATATGCATGCGTCATGTACCTGACATGAACTTAATTAAATAAAGGAGAAGGAAAAAAAGAATCTCAAACTAAAACAAAAAATGTTAGGGCTTGCAGAGATGGATCACATTATTTGTACAAATATATATAAAAATACGCCGAGGTACATATCATGAAAAAAAGAGGGGGGAAAATTCCTCACCCTCACCCCTGCTGACACTATTCTCCTAATAGTAAAAACACATAATATCTGACTCGAAATAATGCAAAGACTGGAGAAAGAACTTCTTCAGACACATGCAACAGCATACCTATCACCATGGTAACCACTGTCTGACTGGCAGGATTAAAGAATTGTGGGTAACGTAGTACCTCTGCGTTGAGTTTCAGGTAAAGCCAGATTGCAAGTTCACCCGACAGAAAAATAGGGCCCTTATTGTCAGTGAGTTGTCTGTCAAATATAAGATCTTTGTTTCAAGTCACACCCACATCGTTCTTTCTCTTGTTCTCCGCGAAATGGAAAGACACGGAAGAGGTTATGGCGCCCCCTGCGTTACAGAAACCGAACCACCAGTCAGCAGTTTATTGTCCAAAGTTTATTGTGCATTTAAACTGACCATGCATACTGTGTGAAGTAAGGTACTGCGCAGATTTAACACTTAATAATATGCAGTGTATTCATTATGAATGCACAATCCCAGGATTTACATGTTTTTTTTTGTTTGTTTGTTTTTTTCACAGTGAACAGGGGTAAAAAGGCAGTGCAAAAAGGAGCAAAATCAAGACACTGTGTTCACTGTATCACACAACTCAAATAAAAAATACTGTACACATCAAAAATAAAACAGTGGAATGTGGAGGATGCCAAGTACATGATGTTCAATAAATAGAGAAATTTAACATTTTCATGCATTTCATTAAAAAAAAAAAAAAAAAAAAAAAAAAAAAGGAAATGAAAAGTCCAATGAAATGCAATTGACAGTCTTTTTTCAGTACAGCATCAGAATTGGTCTCAATGTGGAATATTTTTCATACCCGCCAATGTGTGTGTTTGTTTCATTCAATGAGATCCTGTAAAAAAAAAAGAAAGACAAAACATATATGTAAACCACATCACAGTGATGAATGAGATGTGACTTATTCCACTGCTACTGACTCTTACATCGTCTGAATCCTGTTGGAAGGCCGTGCCGTTGCTGCTGGTGCCGCTCTCAAGATCGGCCGTGATGCAGTTGTCGTCATCCTGAATCTGGAGGTTGGAGAAGCGATACACAGTCGTGCTGCAGGGGGCAAAGCACAGCAACAATGGTCAGTGCGTAACTAGGGCACAGCTGTGTGTGTGTGTGTGTGAGTGGGTGAGTGTGTGTAACAGTGGTGATGGTGTTAAATCAGTTAAAGAAAAAGTGAGCTTTGGTAAGGTGCTGTTTTATATTTACCTGGACCTGATGTGAGTCCACATGGTGGTGAAATATCTTCATTAGTTGCTCTTTGTTCTTTATTCTTTTTTCTCAAGATTCCAGAAAGTGGTCGCTAATCTTAATCCCATTCTGTGCTCCCCTGGGCTGGTAATCCAGATAGCCATATTTCTATCTCTCCATTCACTTTGTTAGCACAACAAAAAAGTCCCAATAAGTCCCCATTTCCCTGTGTAAATACAATTATTTGTGCAAGTAGGCCACTATCAGATTGTTTCTTCCTGCCTGCCAGATCTACTTTACAGTTTAAATTGGAAAATAACAAGAACAGAGATGTTTAATATCCTCAAAAATGGCTACCGGGACAATTTTAATACTGGCATAATCAGCTTTGGTGGCATTCATTTATGAGCTAAAAATATTATAAGATGGACGTGTTTTGCCGTGCTATGGAAGTGAATTTGGAGACACAAATACAGAGTTCTGGATTAGCTGGCCAAGGGAGCAAAGAGCAACAGATGAAAACCATGAGGACCTGAAGTACATCACACCCTAACACTCAGCCAAAGTTCACATTTGCTCACTCTAGGAGAGGGATATTTCTTCATCTAAGGTGGCAGCCTGTAATGCCAGTGTGTGTGTGTGTGTGTGTGTGTGTGTGTGTCTTACTTGTTCCTATAAACCACTCTCCTGACAGTAAGCACAGCGGAGATGACAGCCACCAGGACAATAATTCCAGCTCCGGCACACACCAGTATCAACACCATCTTCTCTCGCTGGAAAACACATTCAACAGCTGTTATGTGCACCTGTGAGCTTAATCGCTATGAACATATGGAAGGTATACACACACGCACTCACGCACACACATAGATTAGACGGTCTCACTGACCGGTGTGTCGAAGTGTGTGTTTGAAGACGAGTGGCTGGCAGGTGGACTCTGGCTTGGTTTCTCACCACAGGGTCTGACGATTGTCTCTGCTCTGGGCTGAGGAGTGAATCCTCCCTCACACCTGTCACTAGGGACCTTACGGTACCTGCACACACACACACACACACACAAGTACGGAGTCAGCTCTGTGTGTGTGTGTGTGTGTGTGTGTGTGTGTGTGTGTGTGAAAATCTGGTCTCTAGCGTGAAAGTCATGTGTACATCATGTTGGCAAAACTAATAATGCCAGTTCTGGTATTCCTTAGGAATGTGATAAAGTTAATGGCTGTGTGTGTGTATGTGTGTGTGTGTGTGTGTGTGACCATTACCCTGATGTCAGAAGCTCCTCTTCCTCTCCATTTAGACAGACCTCTAGGGTTTGATCTGCAGTGTTGGGTTGTCTCACACACTCCGAGCTGTTCCCATGACGATAATAACCATAGTCACTGTTGACAAGGAAAGTATGGATCGTTGCTAGGGACCGGTCTCCATTATGTTGATTAGACCATTATGGCTTCACTCGCAAACTTAGATGGTCTGTTGAAACTGGTTTTCAGACCATGTTTCACAAATTTGGTCCTCAGGGAAAAGCTTTACATCTAATTAGACAATTTGAGGAACCACTTTTATCATTTTAACATGTATCCCATAACATGTCATGGTAAACAAACTACCTTACCATAAGTAGTCTTCTCTGGTGCAGCGGCAGGGACTTTGCTTCCTGCTCACCACATAGTCCCGCCCATTCCGGCAGACGGACAGCTTCTTCAGCCTCCTGAAAGTCTCCTTGTAACCCAGGACACAACCATCTGTCTTTGGGTCCCCCTGCCCAGTTGAATGAGCCAACCACTCCTCATAGTCTTGGTCCTTACCTGGTAAATCAACGTCAACCAGTTTATCAGATGTTCAATATGTCCATTATGAAACTTTTTTTGTTTTTAAAGAAGCTGGTTTCTGAGCAGGATATATGGGAAAGGAAATTGAATGAGAAATGTGTAGGAGGTTATTAAATAAGGGCGTGCACACCTGGTGCATCTTATCATAAACAGAGGCTTCAAAACCTACTTAAAAACGTTTATTGCCGTGTTTCAATCTATATAGTGCTTCGGATGACATCGTAGTGTGAGAACTGCAAACTCTGGTAACATGCACTTTTAACGTGGTAGTTGATGTCTGCTGACGGGCTCACTGTTATCCTCAGAGAAACACCACATGCTGCAGTGTGAAGTAGCCGTAAACCATCCTGACTCACACTCTCTGGTGAGGAGGCTCTGAAAGTCGATAGTGACTGCCACCCACATGGGCTGCCCGTCGTCTTCGGGCCGGTAGCCCCACACACTGATGTTCATGGCCTTTGTGCCCGGCTCGGATGCCAGGCCAGCAAAGAAGAAGGGCTGCTCAGTGAAGTTATATGCCTTCCAGCACTGGCCCTCGTCTGTGGAGAATCTGGGGATGAGGAATATTAAATTAAGTATCTGTAATACCTGTGGAGGTCAGATACAGCATGCATGCATGCACATGCAACATTTCCTACAGTAATTTGTAAGTCTGTTACAAAAAGTGCAATGATACATATTATTATATTGGTAATAACAGCAGCACTTTTAGTAATAGTGGCACAGGTAGTAGTAATATCAATAGAAGCAGCACTGCTAGTAATGACAGTTGTAGTAGGGGAGCTAGCTGTGTTAGTGAAAGTAGTAGTTTTTGTTGTATTAGTAACAGTAGTAATAATAATAGTGGTAGTGGTAGTAACAGTAATTGTTGTAGTATTAGTGTATTAGCAACTGTAGTATCAGGAGCAGCAGCAGTTTGCGTATTAGTAGCAATAATACTGCTTAATTGTGGTAGCAGCAGCAGTAGAACTAGTAGTAATAGGAATAGTGGTAGTGGTAGTGGTAGTGGTATAAGTAGCCATATTAGAAATAGTATTATTAGTAGTATTCATGGCAGCAGTGACAGGGTTAGTAGTAGCAACAGTAGTGAGCAAAATAGTTGTAGTAATATCAGTAATTGCAGTAGTAGAAGTATCAGAAGTAGTAGCAGTGGTAGTAAAAGTAGTAGTAGTAAATGTGAGAGTAGTAGCAGTAGCACCATTAGTAGTGGTAGTAGTATTGGTAGTCATAATAGTAGTAGTCATAATACTAATAGCAGTATATTTGCAGTATTTGATTGCTTGTGTTTTGTAAAGTGTCCTTGGGTGTTTTGAAAGGCGCTATATAAATCAAAGTTATTATTATTATTATAATTATTATTTGTAGCAGTAGTTGTAGTAATAGTAGCAGCAGCAGTAGTATTGGAAAGAGTATTCATTCAAAACAACACATTTACAAGCATCTAACAAATGACAAAGCAGATTTTGCCTCCCATTCCCTACTAAAACTTCAGCTCCTCAGATGTATGTGCTTAAAGTAAACAAATCTGCTCAGTACTTGATAGTCTTGACTTGTCCCTCATGCTGGGCCTCCACAGCTACAATGAGACCGCCAGAGTCCAATATGCTGTAGTGGTGAGGCCCCCGCAGTGTCCCCCTCCAGTTGTAACCCCCATCTGATGAAACAAACACATCTGGGTGCTGAGACGACGACAGAGAGTCACCCACGCCACCTAGAGGAGAGGAGAGGTTATTGTAATATATATTATCATCCCTGTCAATATTATAATCACAATTCCACTTCCTTATTTTATTTTTTAAATATAAAGATATTTTTTAAAATCTCACTTAAAACCACATGGATTTACATATTTGTACATCACATGTTAGTTACCATGGGCAATGACCAGGCCGATAGCAGTGGGCTCTGACAGAGGCAACATGGGAGTGATGCGGTTGTAGCGGCTGTGTTCTCCATGGATATGGAGGTTGCACTGAATGAAACACACAGAAACAAACAGACACACATACACATACAAATAAGAGCTGAGTAAAAACTGATGCTCATACAGCGTGTTTATATGAATGGGGAGGTTGGTGTTTTTATATGTCACACACATTTTTGACATTCTCCCCACATTCTACGTTCTCAGGCTTGGTAAGAAGTCTCCACTGCCCTCCTCTGTCAAAGGAAATGACGGATCTTATACGGCCATCTGCAATAAAACAGAGAATATTAAGTCATAATGCAAAATGATATCAAATTAAATGAAATGTAAGGATGACAGTTACACAAAACCTAGATTAAGAGATGGATGAGGGGATGGATATTTAGACAAACTAGGCACACACTGTATGCATGTATGAATGTATGCCTGTATGCATGCTTTTATGTATATACCCTATGCATGGCGACATGTATGGATGGGTGGATGAGTGGGTGGATGAACGGATTAATGCATTGATGGATCCATGGAAACACATGCAGGGAGAGCCTTACCTTCCTCTAGTTTATTCGTGAGGTAAACTCCTCTCAGTGAGGTGATGTTGGTGAAGTCGCTCTTCCTCTGCCCACCAAAGAGATGGCGCTCTAGAGACTTAGAGTACAGGATACCACGGTCATCTGACGTGTACATAGTCCCAAAGAAGGTGTCTGCCAAAGAAAATAGCAAGAGAGACCAAATTAGTTCTTTTTCAAAGTGCTTTACAATCAAAATAAGACAGAGGATTAAATGTAAAATAAAACACTGATGAAGCAAAGAATAAAAAGAAGGACTAGGACATGACAGACCGAAAGCTCTAAACCCAAATTACAGTCAAAGACATGTGTTTTAAGCAATAACTTAAAAGATGTTGCAGATGTCTCTCACTGAAACACATTATAACTCTTGTCATGTGAAGAGTTTCAGTCATGGAGGAAGTTAAATGTGGCCAGTGACCCATTTTGGGGGGTGAGTGGTAATGTTTAGTTCCAGCGCAGCTCAAAACCAAAATCCCATAAACAACGTTGCTTCCTGTTGTGAAGACAATTCTGCTTCTGCATCCTTTCTCTTCCTCCCTGGTGGTACTTGTGTGCACTGGCTCTCTGTTTAGCTTTACTGAAGAGGATAAACAAGATGGAACTGATTTTTTCCATCAGCCTTTCACCATCTGCCATTACAAGATCCTCTGAAAGGTTTTACTCTGCTTGCACTAAAACCCCCTTTTTCAGTTTAGTGCCATGAAGTAATCCAGCATTGTAGAGCCCGGGAGTGGTAACCAGTTCTCTCACATATGGACTTTTTGTTTATAGTAATTATATTGATGTTTTTTACACACATGGGAACAGGTGGTGCCACACTGATGCAAAACCTTTATGCATCAGCATGTTAGAGGCGAGTCATCATCAATCATATATTCTCTGTGTGAAGCTCATACACGTGTCAACTTAGCCACGGAGGAAGAGCTTAGCTAAGGAAGGTGATGGACGTGACAAATATAAGGGTTGTGTGAACGTTGTGTGTGTCTGTGTGCATGCGTGTGCTACACCCGGATCCCAAGATATGTGTGTCAGCTTTTGCTGTGTAACCTAAGTCTACCTCCCTCCAGCCTACAAAAAGATAAAGCCCCTCTACCCCATATCTACCCTGTTTATCTCAGCAGGACAAAGTCCCAGCACCCTAGGCACGGAAAACTAGCTGGAGCAGTGCAAGACAAAAACAAGAGGAATCCGAAATGGATGCAAGCATGAAAACAGAGGGAATGAATGAAAGAAAAACACAAGAGGTGGAGGGAAAAGTAGATAAAGAGAGAGGGAGGAACAAAGAGAGAGCAACATGCACAAACAGGCACAGGCCAAACACAAACCGAGTATGATGGAATGATTTGTCAGCAACACTGAGAACTCACGAAACCAGTTTGGCCATTACGGTTGAGCATTTCCATTACAACAAAGGGGCTCAGAGAGCTATAAAGTGTGTCAGCTACGCTCACAACATGTGGACATCTGTGAATATGTGTCAAGGATGTTTTTTAAAACAAGGCTTTTGACATGTGAAAGAACACATACACACGTAAATGACGGGGGCTGGGAGAATGGTAGGAATTAGCAGATAAAGGTTACACTCACACATTATAACATTTTATTTATGGTGGTGTGAGAGAGAGAAAATGAGGGAGGGAGGGAGGGAGGGAGGGAGAGAGAGAATTTAAGTGTGCATGGCTGTTTTTATGTTCTGAATGGAAAATATGGAGTGGGATTAACTGTACCTGTGTGTGTGTGTGTGTGTGTGTGTGTGTGTGCCTGCCTGTGTGTGGTGCACAGTAGACTTAGTGTTACCTCCCGGATTGTCCACATGCATGAAGATCATATCCTCATCGCCATCCAGAACAGAGTAGAACTGCAAACACACAGACAAAAAGAGGAAGAGAGACAGGCAGAGAGAGAGAGAGAGAGAGAGAGAGAGAGAGAGAGAGAGAGAGAGAGAGACATGCGGGTGAGAAAATGTGGAATTATGGCATAAGACCTTGTGACAACCAGCTTCTCTGCCATAAGCCTTGTCTAATCGTCGTGAGAGAGAGTGTGTGTTTTTGTGCTGTCAGCAAGATGCTGTGTGCCTGTTTGTGTGTGCATTTGGCAAGAGCAGATGTGTTTTTCGGTCAGTGTTGAAAAGGGAAATATTGCCAAACAGTCTTCTGCTGCATGTACACGTCTGTGTGTGTGTGTGTGTGTGTGTGTGTGTGTGTATCCCAGCCACTAGAATTGCTCTGCAGGAAAGTTTGAAACTTACCATGCCCCAAGGCTGACTGAAAACGTGAAAGCCACATGGTGATGGAGCTAATTACAGTAACGTCTGAAAGTTTCCTTCTAATTTTGGGTTTAACAGATTGAAAGGACCCATGTCTTGCCTGCAAGTGTTATCATCTAAATAAACTTGTGACTTCTGAATGAATACAAAGAAGAACCAGGCAAAAAAAAAAAAAAGCAATAGGCTAAATTAAACAATTACCTGTTCAGTGGAGGCAGAGGGGAGCTGTGCTTGATTGAAGACGTTTCCTTGGTCTGATGACACATAGATGACACGAGGAGACCTCTGAGGGCAAAAATAAATAAATAAATAAAAAAATACATCATTGAGTGAATACTGATGATTATCAAGTTGATACTCAAAATATTTTTTTTTTATTATTTGGCAGTTGCTTGTGGCAATGTGTACACAACATTGCAACGGTCTTCTCAGTGCATTTAACTGAGATTTTTGTGAACTGGTGCAATGGTAAAATGGATAAGGTACGGTATATCCATACAGTGATGTGCATGTTGGGAGACTGTATTTGTGTACGTGCATCTCACCAAGTCTTCCATTACGGAGGTGAAGAGAAAGCCTCCTATGTAGCCAAAGGAGAAGATGTTTTCAGCGATTGTGGTGAAGGTCTTCCCCAGGTCCTCTGTCCTCTTCAGCTGTAACTCTCCCCTCCTGTCTGCCTCAACTACAGGGACAAGAAACAAGACTTTGCAACAAGAAGATACTTGTCTAGGACAATATTTCCCCTGTCAGCAAAGTGACAATGTGCCAAAATGACACTAAAAATAACCATAATATGAATAAAATGATTGGATTTTGTCTGGGATTTGAGCTATTTTGGGGGGCTATTTTTGTTTTCTGTTTTTTTGCACTTTATTGTACTTGTTGTCACAGCAGCCCTGTAGAATTAATCATTTTTTTTGTTCTTTCGGCATCAGTTTGCTGGCACACAGTGTCTGAGTTCCTTCAAGTATTATAAGTTTTTTGTATCACATGAGTGGTCCTCAGGGTGTCCAAACCTGTGTACAAATATCCTTAAGTTAAGAATATGTTGGATATTTCCACACAGGATGCGGCCAGAGTGGCAGCTGTCAATGTTTTGCAGCTTCTTACCTGTTCCTATGGGGCTGTAGCTGAAGAACAGAGTAATACCAGCCCCCCTAATGGAAAGAGGAAGGAGACAAAACATTTCACAAACACATGCCACAATCATGTCCAAACTGACAAGTGACTTTGACATTTGTCAGCGGTATTTCTTGTTTGCAAGTTTCTTCCAGACTTCTGTGGTTAACTGAATCATGTGCTGATTGTACTGATCCATATCATATCATATTGTATATATGAAAGTAAAAATCTCCAAATGAAGTGCTGAGTGTTATGATCAATTTGCAGTTTTTTCAACAGCACAGCCATTGTATTACATTACATAAATTGTTCCTCAAATGTGTTTCAGGCACACAATTCTTTTGTGTATGGACATGTGAATCAGTTTCCTGTTTATTCTCACCACATGAAAGAATGTGCTCCATCGTGAACTTTTGTCCACTTGGCGCCAAAGTCCAACGAGAGCCATAGACCGCCCTGCAAGTCACAGAGGAACAGATGAATGTTTACCTTTTGACTCTGAGGTGTGTGCTTGCTGTGGGTGTGTGTGAATTAGCATGCATATGCCAGCACACTACACTGCAGTGGGAGAGGGAGATCATCTTTAAACCTTTAAAATTACAGTAAAGAAAGTGAGAAGGACAGGACTCACATCGATGCTGATGACAACAAGGTAGTCAGGGTTGTGGAAGTGGAATGTGATTGGCTGCGCCAGGTGGAAGGGCAGCTGGATGGATTTAAAGGTCACACCGGCGTCTGTGGAGGTGAAGATAACCCCGCCTGGGTTGTCCACCACCGGTGTGTCTGCTGTCAATATCACCTGTCAGATAAAACTATCAGAATTGAGATGGCGGGTGGGTGGGGTCGGTGAGGAGTTGCTGGGTGACAGGTGCTAGTTGCTGTACAAATGATGGCAAGAAAGTATTGAAACTGCTATGCTAACTGCTGGAAATGTTAATTTACAAGAGGCAGGATTATCACTAAGGTGCTCTGGATCTGAATATTAGCATCATAGACTTTCATAACAAAATGATATAGAAAAGGCTACACCTGTATGTCCTATAACTTATATCATAACAATATTCATTGATTTATGCATGCTGCCATTCTGGTCACACACACCGGAAGACTCGAATTATGCTCCAAAACAGAAAATATTCTATATCATGAGATTACACTTCTAAGTGGCTGTTAGTAACGTGTGAGAATATAGGCGTGCATGTATGTGTGACTGGGGTATACAACTTGTAAGCATGTCAGTCACAGCCCTGTCTCAGCACAACAAGTGGTTTGAGTGCAAGGACTTGGCACATGTTGATTGGACGGCCTGGTGATGTGCAAGATGTCTTCATACTTGCTTGTGTGGCAACATCTCACACTCCTCCCCAGCACCACACTGTTCCTCAACGCAAAGTCCCCGCACCCACCCTTCAGAGAGGGGGCCTAGTCTGTAGCAGCACACACTGTCACATATAGACCGGGGGACCCCAGTGACTGATAACTTACATGCAGAGAGTTCCCTGGTCCAGCGCTGACTCCATACTCTTTCCTTATGAAGGTGTTGTTGATGCGGTGGGAGATGTCATGGAAGGACTTGCCATAGTCCGTACTGATGAGAGAGGAAATAAAGTCCAGCTACTTATGCCCAAAAAGACACAAGCACACGTGTCCTATCACCCATATTCTCTCTCTCACGGATTAAAAAAAAAAAAAAAAAAAACTCACATAGCAATGTAGTCAAATCAAGCTCTACTGTCTGAAGCTGCTTTTCTCTGTTCCACATCAGATGCTTTACTCACCTCCGGTAAAGTCGTGATGAGCCTCCCTCTAGGAAAGAATCAATTGGAGCACTGATTGTTGACAACACCAAGATTACCTAGAGGTGATGCAGTGAAGCAGGTTAAAAGTTTAACATGACCATGTCAATGTGCCTGAATTAAGATATGGTGCATGGAGTGTGAGTTCCACTGTGGAGTTATAGGTTTCAGAAGAATATGGTTCAGTCCTTCCCCTTTTTTCTCACTGGACTATATCCTAACATGTCCTCTATCATGGACTATTCTCTGCATCTCTCAGGGTGATGTATTTTAGCGATATGTTATATTATGATGTGGCAAAGATATTAATTTTGTGAATGTTTGGTCTGGTTGTACTGTGACTGACTTGCACAGTCTTGAACAGGCCAACAATGGTGTAAAGTCTAATCAATTATATTTGTGAAGTAGTACATAAGTATGTCTCCAAGGAAACCAGCTACTATGTCATGTTGTTGTTGATGATGATGGTGATGGTGGTGGTGTCGGTTGTAGGGCTTGCTCACTCACCCCTGTGCCATCACCAACCCATGTCAGTGTAAAACTGGAGCCATCATCACCATTAAACCCTGTCTAGGGAACAGAGAGAAAGAGAAAGAGAGAGAGAGGCACTCACACATATGACCATATAAGCTCTTCAATTTAAAGGAATGATGGATAATAAACTTTCCTAAGATCATTAAATGTCATTGCTAAATGGGATTTATTGACCCGTAAAAATGATCAAGAACCTCCACTTTAGTTGAATACCACAGCGACCATTTGTCTGCTACACTGCCGAAATGTATTCAAATTTGAAATCTAATTTTTTCCTTTTGGTGAAATACTTGCAGCTGTTCCCAATACAGTTTAGTTTTGTTTTCTGATTTTTTTTCTGTAAACAAGCTTGTAAGAATGCAGTGTAATGCAATATAAGTCATTTCACGACAATAGTATAAAAAGGAACACATAAAATTATTAGAATAATAATGATTAAAAATAAAAAGGTTCAGAAGCGTCGGGGAAACAGCTAAAATCATCCAACCACCTCCATCATTTTTACAACTCTAAAATAAATTTAAAATAAATAAATAAACAAAATTGGAAGATTCAACAATTGGTGACTTGTTTAGCCTACATGAACCTTTTGATCGACATGCACCAAACGCTCAAAAAGCTCAGACAAACGTCCCCATCTCACCTCATGTGTGCTCACATCCAGGACCCTGTGCTCAGCTGGGGTCAGCGGGAGCCGACAGGAGGTGAAGTGGGGGCCGTGAGAAGCCTTGGAGGTGCTGGCAGTGCTGGTGTCCCTCCTTGGGCGTGTGCGCACTTGGTGCTGGCTCTCATCCTGCTGAGTCCGGTGGAAAGTCAGCGTCCTCCGGAGGTTTCTGTCATCCCTGCCCTGACCCCCAGCTCCCAGGAAAAGGACGCACACCCCGCCGACGACCACAAGTCTCCAGATCATATCCAGTGCGATAACAGTGGGGGACCAAAACTGTGCGCTCCCGTGGCGGTGCACCAGTGACCGTGATACCTGTCGCTTAGCGCTCCTGACTCAGAGTCACCACAGTGCCGCTCTCTAAAGGCAGCGGGTATGGGGGCGTGCTTGAACGGGTCATTAACATAAAAAGTGCTGTGTGAAGTGGTGCGTCTCCCGCTAACAGGTGTTTCTGCCCGCATCCAGGTGACCTGAGCCGAAAGCAGATTTGCATTTCAAGTCTATTTGATGAAAACGCAGTTCACTTCACGAGTGTTTGTTGTCAGCACCGCCCATGCCTGAAATGGCCATTTCTGTAACACGCTGGGAGAGTGATTTGAGCAAAGTTTTATTCCTATACGCTTCATTCAAGCGGATTTTCCCTGTAGTTGACATGACTGAACGGAAGAGGTCGCCATTTACTCATTCACCAGCATACAACATGGACGCAGCAGTGGCATTTGTCAAAATGCTGCCCCAACAAAATAGTGGACAATTTCAAAAGTGATCATAGACGTTTCGGAACAGGGGCTTAAGTAGCATAAGCTATTAGGAAGGCAACTTTTAAAAGACATTTCACACTCCAAACTCTTGGCAGATCTATTATTGGCATTTTTTATTTTCATTTTCAAGAAATTTGGAATCTCTCCCTTTGCATATTTCTTGCTGAAGTGCCATGATATTGTTGATTTGAAAATATTGGAGTGAAGTTTAGTAGCCTAATAACGATTTCAGTCCAATTCAAGCCCTGCCCAAGAAGAATTCATATACAAGTCTAAGCATATACAAGGTCATGTTTTAGCCCCCACTATGAAAATTACAACCCCAGGGATAATGCCTTTGATGAGATTGTGACTACACCACTTACCATTCACACACTACCTCCTTTATTATAAAAGACAGTGAAATATTAAGAGCAACTTTCTGTATCCCTCATGACATGTCTCAGCAAAAATCAGTGATGCTTCAGGGAATCCAAATTGCCTCTCATGTCCCTTACACAAAATGGGAAAAAACATTAATGACATATTTCTGATGAATCACAGCCCTCTTGTGCAAACCACGTCTCAAGAGTCTCAATCCTGGCCTTCATTCATCTGCTTTTCTTCTTCTCAATCTCCTCCTTTGTGTTGGGTATACATTCATTTAGGGGAATCAGTAAGGAGATAGTGGCTTTTAGCTGAATTCTCCTCATCAGTGACTGACACCCCTCTGTGACAATTATGTGTTTAGTCACTTTTATGCTATTTAAAACAACTTTCACTGATAACGTAGACGTCTTGGAAAAAAAATCAGCACAGTAAATTACAACGCACATATTCAGATTTAGTATGCATTTTACATTCCAGACAAGAAAACTTGCTGGATGGAGGCCTTGGGAAAAGCGTTAATAGAGAATTGATCACTAAGTGTTTCTGGCTTGATTCCTGTCTCTGACTCACAGGCATAAAAAATGACTTTATGTTGTATCTTGTTTCCTCTCAGATTCCTGGAATTCATTAGATATACTGCTGAGCAGCACCGAAACAAATCTCCCGCACACACCCACACTTTCTATGAACAGTCAATAAGGAACATGACAGGCATTTTTCTTCAACCAGTCATGGATTTTATGCCTTGTGAAAACGAAAAACATTCGATCAATGAATTCCCTGGAATGGGCTTAAGACATGATGGGAGATTTTGTATTTAGAAGACACAACCCCAAATCATGTAGATGAGTCATTTACAACGTTTCATGTGTATTCTAAATTTAATCTTTACATTTGTGACTGAGTCAGTGTCAGAAATCCAGTCAGAGGCCAACCCTTTGTCCATATGCCAACTTCCTGCTGTGGCGCAGATAGGTGGAGGCCGCTGTGAAGCTGCACTGCTTAAACGACATCAGATAAGACAAAAGGCATGTGGTCATTTTTAAAATATTTTATTAAACTAAATATACATAATAAATGCCATGTATCAATCAAAAGACCTGAAGCAGTCTCCTTTTTAGTGCAAAAAAAAGTGGTCAAGTGGTCAAATGATGTTTACAATTTGTTGTTCACAACGTGTGCAACCCAGTTGCTACAGTAAGGACAGCCTAGAGACTGCATAAAGGTGAAGTAACCAAACTATCTGGAGTGTGCAAAACAAGTTCAACAAGTTGGTCATCACAGTGGCCTACATGTTCATCAGCAGGACAGCACAGCACAGTCACAGAACCTGCAGCCATCATCAGTGTCTTTTGATGTGTTTTCACATTAGTGCCCGGCCAAAATGTCCATCCAAAAAATGTATTAACAGTGTGCTTGACAAGACGGCTCTCTTCATGAGCCGATGTGTTTAGTCACAGCAGCTCTCCTCTCCTGACGGTTGGTTGGCAAGAGCCTCTGTGTGTGGCCCAGCTCCGTCATGTAGCGCTCGTCTTGGACATACATCAGACCACCAAAGGAGTCCACCATCCCAAAAAGGACTGCGAGGACGGTCAGCGCTGTTCCGATGAAGTACATTTTCAGGGTAGGTGGCAACATGGTTTCGGAGGATGAGAGCAAACTGGACCCTGTAGGAAGCAAAGTGTTCAGTTTTAGAGAGTTAATTTAATTGTCTTTATTTGACCATTTTTATTCTAGAGACTGGTTTAGGCCTGCATTTATGAACCTCCCACTGCAGCAGAAGCCTGCATCCTAATTATAAATTGGGACACTCATTTAGCATTTTGAACATAAGTCATATGTAGGTTTCATATACATTTTTGGACATATTATACCGAGTCCATTTTTGCACCTGGGGGGTTAGATTTTTGATTTTATCGAATTTTTCGCCAGACCTGGTGTGCGTGCCGAATTTGGTGAGTTTTTGAGCATGTTTAGGGGGTCAAATTAAGCGTCAAAGAGACGTAATAATAAGGGAGAAGGAGAAGAAGGAGAAAAAAGAAACGGTACAAAAACAATAGGGCTTCGCACTGGGACAGTGCTCGGGCCCTAATTACAAAGCACATATGATTTTTTGCTTTACTTTCGGGGACACGTGCCTAGATTTCATTGGAGGGTTTACCCGGGGCCACCATGGCTAAAACCGATGCAACTGAGCAGGAAGAAGAGCGGCTCTCGGCTGCATTCACATGCTGTTGGAAATACTGCAACCACGAAAACCACCTCACAAGAGCAATTGAAAAAGTGTCTACTACAAAAAGGGGAAGGGTGTATTTTAACGTTTTTCTGTGATACCCGAGTTCCGCAGATACGCCACATTAAAAAGCGCGTAGTGCAGAAGCCGTGGGTAAAAGACACGCAAACAACCTCTGAACAACATTTAAAAAGAAAGAGAGAAAACACCATGTGTGGTACTTGGGTTGTTTCCACTTCATTTGGGCACAGCAGCTCAAAAAAGCTCGGTGACTCTTGGTTTCTCGTGTAAAGCAACAGCACTTACACCAGCAGAAGCGTTTGATTGTGGAAAACAGCTTCACGTTGCGGATACGGCGCACATCGAAAAACAAACAGCATAGTTTTAATAAGAAGAATTTAATAAAATCCAACACTGGACAATGCTGTCGACCAAGCATAAACACCTAAATTGGTATACAGACACTTTATCAATAACTAATATCCACATATAGCCGCTTTAGCCGGAGACATACATACCAGGTACGCTCGGCTCGTCTGTCGCGTCTGTCTTGCTCAGCTCGACCGGCGTCAGTCACGAAAAGCCTCAAGCCGTTTTCTCCGAGGTTGTTCTCCGGTGGTACAGATTATCAGTGGCTCCTGCTCAAGTGTTGTGGACCTGTTGAAATACTTAATCCTCTGCAGTGAAATCCTGGACCGTCTTCGCCTCCCAGTCTCGCCGCTCTAATAGAAATGAAAGCCCTCCCCAGTCCTACGTTGTGCGTAACGCGACATCACGTTGTTAAATCCAGCTGTGGGAATTTCCTTAAAATTTCAGGGTAGCTGCGCCTCAGGGCGCCCAGGGTCACAGTTTAGTCATCGATTTGCTCTTTATTAATGACCTAATAGTTTTGGAAGTTTACTAAGCTTTCAACTGGGACTTTGCTTCTTTCTTTCTTTCTTTCTTTCTTTCTTTCTTTCTTTCTTTCTTTCTTTTTTCTGTTAATTTTACTGTATCTCCCCAATGTTAAGCTTTAACTTGTTTTATTATATATATATATATTTTTTACATAAATAAAAAGAGTTTCTTCAGCTGCCATTCATGTAGCCAAAAGAAAAGCACAAGTTTTGTCCACACATAGTTGGAGAATTAGTTTCACAGTATGTGTCAATACAGTGTCAGCCTTATTCATGTCTAGACTTCTCTGCTACCACAGCACTCTTATGACGGTGACTGAACGTAGACAGTCGAAGCCTGGGGGAGAATATGTGTTTATTTTGGGTTTTTTCCATATTGGATCATATCCAGGGATTTGTAATAATAGAAAGACAATAAATGAGTGATCTCCATAGGCAAGTTCTCATATAATTTGTCCCCCCTCCACAGGGAGGTCAAAGGTCAGGATGAGCTGCAGAACAGTAGCCCTGGAGCTGGTAGGGATTTGGGGTCCTGCTCAAAGGCACTTCAGGACTCCTTGCGATCACAGGGCTCGAACCTTACAGAGGAGCTGTTGTAAAACATTGTGGGTTTCGGCTCGGAGACAGAAAACAGAGAAGAGCAGAGTAACAACAACAAGATGAAGGAAAGTTTATATAGTGACTAATTTAGTGAACGTTAAATGGCATGTGGGTTGGTGATAACACACATTCACTTCTTCCGAGTAATCTTGTAAAGAAATGTCAGGTGACAACACATTATGGCCTCTGACAGCGTCATGGTGTTGTTACTCAATGAAAAATGCTCTTTCACTTCCTTATTTTGATCTCATAAAAAGTTTGAGGTGTAGGAGTCCACACCCATTTATTTGATTGTATAAGAGACAGATTTCTAGATGGGAGGAAAGTGACTAACTAATGTCATTCTCCAGGTGAAAGTGACTCATGGGAACAAGATGGCTTGAGAATGTTAGAGGAATTGAAATTGGTGCACTTTTCCATAGACTTTCCCTACACACACACACACACACACACACACACACACACACACACACCCTGATGGGTTACTCACCACCCAGATTACTACACTGCTGATAACCCCTGATAACCTATACAGTTTTACAAATGCCTGCTGTCTTTTCTGAGAGGAAAACCAAGGAACTTCCACTCTGTTTTCCCAGAGGTGGATGAGGAGACGTTCAGAACTTTCACATTGGAAATTTCCCCAGTCTCTGGATTGAACAAAGCATTGTGTTTCTTTGCAGTCATGCTTTAACTTCCCCTTGAAGGAGCTGGCACAGTCTCCTGTTTGTTCTGCTTTAGAAGCACAAAGGAGATACTAATTCACCGAGTAGACACTGGATCTGTTCAATGAGGGGTTATAACAGATGTGGGGAACAAATCGGCACCAAACCATCTGTTGTGAGAGTAGACACTGACAGTGCAGAGGTGCCTAAACCTTGAGAGAGCAGGAATGGTGGAAAATCAACATTATTCTATTCCCATATGGTCAAATCAGGGAAAGGAAAGATTTCCTACAACCCTCAGGCTCTGTATGGTTATATGTTCTCAGACACATAAGACAATTTTATTTAAAGTAAACTGGTCAATAAAAGATACAAACAGCCTAAACTACTGAGGATACCAGGAGATTCAGTCATTACAAATGATCAGTCACTATTCACATATTGCATGCAAAAGCACATTATTGCAGTTAGATAGGCACACACTCCCAATAGACCTAATGTTGTGTATATATGCTATACATACAGCCACAAAAAAGGAACAGTGTATTATTAAGTAAGACAATAGACTTGACAATCAAGAATTTCTACATTTTTATCTTCTTTTTCAGAAAATTGAGTGTGGTGATGAACTCATGCGATCCTCAGGCTTGTGGTGAGGAATATGCTAATGTTGCTCTTTAAGAAACAGCTGTAATGAAGTCCTGCTTTCCAAATGACTAGATCATTGAGTTGTTTGGGGTAGTAAAGCATTGTAACCACTAGATGGTGGTGCTTGATAGAAATGAAGGTAGAAGACAGTCTTGCACTGCCAAGAATAATTCAACAGACACCGAATGCCTGAGCTACAGACCAATGTATTATAATAAAGTTATACATCTATCCTATCCTATCCTGCGCAAGAACACTTCAGGGTTTACTAGATTTACTATTATTGCTGTACATTCATCATCAGTAATAATCAGTTGACCAAAAAGTATGCGTTCCCTCACACCTTCCATTAAACTTAATGTTTCCATTACTTGTGTTCCAACAGAAAAAAAAAAAAAAAAACATACAACACAGTAGCAATGGTTGATCATGTGTTATGTGTCTACTTGCTCGACAAATGTTCAGTCACAATAGCTGGGCTTGGAGCTCGAGCTCTTACCAGAATACTTGTGCCAAGCAAACCGGTGGTTCCCAGAATGAAATTTTTCTTGGCAAAGGATACAGTAGCCAGTGCCTCCGCACTTCATTGTAATGCTGGTATAAGGAGCAAGTTGGTCAGGGAGGGTGTGTCACATCACCCATCTCTCACTGTCGTCTCTCTGTATTTTCCAGAGAAGAATGAATTGAAATTTTAAATTCCAAAATCAGATAACACCCACCTCTGTTAAAATGACAGCTGTGAAGAAAGTAACCTACTGAAAGTGACTGAGCTTCTTATCGATCCTAGAACATAATGTTTTAGTGGATGTAATAAACCCTGCTTTTAAATAATTGAACAATGAACATGAGGTGATTAATTTATTCTGACACCTCAGCTGGAGCTGCAGCATACCACTGACTACCAAAATGAGGCCTGTACTCCACCAAAGTGGTCTAATGTGAGATGAATTAGAGAGGCAACACTAGATTCAGATCATCTGATAGATGATGTCCTCGGTGACCACACACACACACACACACACACACACACACACACACACTCACAGAAAAGGTTCCTGTATTGAGAAATGTGACCCTTGGGTTAAATCTTGTGACTCACGTTTGTCTCAGTCAGTCAATGAGTGCCCACACTGTGCACATGAGATTCATTATGGTAAATGTAACTGATTGAGAAGACATGCTCATGTTAGATGATGAGTGGAAGCACCCCCAACCCACCCACCCACCCACACACACACACACACACACGCACACACACACACACACACACACACACACACACACACACACACACACACCACACACACACACACACACACACACACACACACACACACACACACACACACTAACCTTTCAGTCCCACAAATGGAACATTTCAAAGGTGCCAGAAAAAAAGATCAATACATATCAGAACACCTCCTTGATACTAAGAGTCACTGTTCCCATTAGTTACATCATCTGTGTTTGTGGGGCCAAAGGAGCTACTGTGTTATCGCTGCATGTAGTTTTAAGCGGGGAAGTACTAGATCCTCGATGGACAGGCTAAGAGGATTTTCCATCTTAACGTCTGAGCAACTGTCACAAACACTCAGTCACCTGGAGGTGATCCCATTGAGAAGAGTGGTGGAGAATATATATGTGTGTGGGGGGTGGAGCACAAGGGGAATCCTTCTGAAAGGCTTAAATCCCACAAACATTTCTGCCCAGATAAAAAAGGCTGACTATTTATGGTTACTGAGTCAGGACACACAGGCCGTATGTAAAACCCATGCTGTGTGAGATTCTACAATCATATAAATCCTACTGTCTATTCAAAATGAGCCCTTCTTGGTATTTGAAGTCTGAGGAAAAGTGTTGTGTTCTTATACGAGATATTTGAAACACTTGCATACATGCCGTGTGGCATTCCCTAAACCACTGAGGGTGATTATGCAACAGCCTGACACTTTGGTGCAAGCTTCGCCCTGCTGTGTCAGAGTACAAGTACATACTGTTGGGCTGTGGATCTAACCTCGGCCCAGGCATTTTTCAGGAAGTGCGCAGTTTGGTTTTATATGGTTTTGCAAGATCTAATCCCATGTTTCCTAAACTATGGATTCAAACCCAAAATGGTCTGTATCTGACAGGTTCATACAGCATAATGAACATCATAATCCCTCTAAAAGCAATATACATCCTAATCCCTCTATAAAAAGAGGGGCTAAATCTATTCAAGGTTGGATAAACACTGCTCTGAGCCAATTACTCCTAGAAATGCTGTGTGTGTGTATACACACACACACACACACACACACACACACACACACACACACATATATATATATATATATATATATATATACATATATAAATACATATAAAATCTTTGTAAATCAAAGTAAAACAATAATAACACACACACTGCAATAATAAATGATCTTTCTGTTTTCAGTGTAAATGTGCTTGCTGTATCCCAGAGCCTATCTCCAGTCCTCTTTATTCTAATTCTGAAATCCTCTTTGTGAAAGTGACGTTGTGCCACTGATAGAAAGCAGGATTAAGCCATACATAGAGAGACGTAGAGAGAGAGCGAGAGAGAGAGGGGGACAGAAAGAGCTTCATGGTGCGCTTAGTGGAACAATAGCACTCACTCCATTCAAGTTGTAGAGAAGCGCTCAAGGCACTGACTCCTTTCAGCCGTGTAGTCTAGGGCCCTCTCTTTTCTTTCCTTTCTATGTAGCCTCTCTCCACCCAGTCTCATTAGCTTCTGCCTTCATGGCAGAAAATCGCCTCAGATTGGGAAAACATCAGGACAACAACAACCCTCTGCTGTTGGCATCATTTCCACGGTGACACCCTCTCAGTGGAAGAATCTCCTAGGTGACGCCCTCCACTGACACGCCTAGAGGTGGCTGGAGCCTTTTTGTAGGCAGGTGCACCCTGCGCAGGGACAGACGGAGTAGCCTAACACAACTCTCCTTTTTTCTCTTCTTCCTCTCTGTGGGGACACCTGTGCTTCATATCTGGTCTGGAAGGCAGCTGCAAAGTCAACAGCAGAGCAGATGCTGGAATATAGATAAAATTGTTTTGACACAGGAGGATAGTTTGTGTCATGTCTCCAGTTTAACTTACACTGTTTTGCAAACTGAAACTCCTTAACTCCTTTGACTTGACTTGGGAAGTTCATTTAAATCCCTTGGTGTACAGGGTTTGAAGAACTAATCTCTCCTGTTTCGACTAAAATGCAACATTCATCTGGTTGATATCTCCTGGAAAAAGCACGCAGCTCTGATTTTATCATTTTGAAGGAGGTTCTAGGGGCAACAGTGAGACCAGTGGGTTCAGACACCTTGTTTTTGACCAGGGATGGAGGGGTATGGCATTGAGCACTTTGTGACAGATGGAGAAAAGGAGAGTCACCAGGTGGACTATCGGAGAATTGTGGGGGATATGCAACCTCCACGTAGCAACTGTTTACCCCGGGAAATAGAGCATTATGTTCGGCAAAGCTCACACGGACACAGCCACGGACACGAGACAGCAGCCCAGAGATACAGCGCCACACGCATACAGGCCGGCCTAGGCCCAGAGAGGTGAGTTGCTGCTTAAAGGATTGATGAGCTACCAGTGACATACTATGGTATTACTCAAGCAATATTAAGATGAGTCAGCCTTGGATAAAATAGATCCCCATGTGTGATCCTCTTGATCGAGTGTGTCAGACGGAGATCTGTGTAGCGATTAGTTCAGCCTATTGCAGTATAAGCTGCTGATTCCTTGATGCCAGCAAGTGCCGGGCCTTGAGAGTCTGCCAAAAAATGTCGTATGAGGTCAAATTTTTTCCAGGAATTACAGATAGAAGATCAACCTTGACATAGAAATGAGGCATGTCCAACTTAACAAGCAACACTGTCCACAAAGAGAACATTGTAACGAAGAGTAAGCCCTGTAAGCAAAGAGAACACCATAATTAATTTCAAAATCCACCAGCAATATCAAAGGCAAATGCTGATGCAAGCTTGATTGTTGTACCTCCCTGCTACTACTATTTCCCCACTAACAGTCACCTTCAGTGGCTTGGCCTTCATTAGGCTGCTCATGCAAACTAAGCTCATGGAGTTGGATCAGTTTACACGTGTGCATGCGCACGCACACACACACACACACACACGCATGCACGCACGCACGCACGCACACACACACACACACACACACACACACACACACACATTTGTGTTTTGACCAGTTTGTATATAGTAAATCCCTTGTTTTGGGTTGTCATGCTTCATTTGTGGGGTGAAGGCCCCATAGTAAATACTGCCAGCTTATGGTTGGATGCTAAATCAACAGAAATTGTTTATCTCTTAAGTTGTCACATACTATTTTTAACTTGCCTCCTCTATCCCCCATACACACTAACACACTTGTTATGTATGATCAAGGCAACCAGCAGTGTGCAATGGGGAGGGCAAGCAAGGCTGAATCAAGTGCTCAGAATAGCTACTGTGAACAAAGGAACCAATGACCCACATTTGCCATGACCCACATTTAATTTGACACAAACACAGAGTAGGAATAAGATCCCCTTCAGTCACCTTTGCAAGCATATCCAACAGCCCTCACTCAAGATTAACCTGGAGCAGGGCGCGCAGTTGCTCACCGAATAAGAGTGCATACCACTTGTTAAGGCTGAGTCCTGGTCGCAGCATCCTTGGTTCAAATCTGACCTCAGGCCATTTGCTGCATGTCATCCTCTGTTTCTCCCCTGTCTTTCCTGTCTCTCTCTACTGTCACATAAAGCAGAAATGCCTAAAAAGATTAACCCAGAGCAAGAGAGGACAGAGAACCAAAGAACTTTATTATAGTGACAACCTCACTGATAAGGATATTTCATGTCTGAGATCTAATAGAAAATAAATGTACAGCTTGTTATACAATATGACATAACTCTCAACACCTTGGATTTGTTCCTGCTGACACTAATGCAGATAATGCTACAAAATAATAATAATAATAATAATAATAATAATAATAATAATGGAAATATCTGAAGTACAAAGGCAACACCCACATAATTCCACACTTACTCCAAAACCTTGTACCTTCCAAGACTTATGTGTTACCAAGTCACACAAGCGTGGCTGACCAACAACATATTGCATCCAAAAGCTTTGGGAGCTCTAAACACTTGTTAGCGAGTTAAGTACAAAGGATAACATGTAAGCACTGACTTCATAATCCCAACACTGAATCATAATCCCACACCTATGACACAGATGAAAATACACTCTCTTTTATGACACCGTCTTTGGCAGCCTTGTTACAAATCTCATATAATATCCCCAATGGCTGAACTTTGTTGCATGCAGCATCAGTGTCATATTGCCAGTGGTTGACACTACACCAAATTGCTTAAAATGTCCTGTGGGTGCCTGAGATTCAGGTGAAAACACTTCTTGATGATCATAACCACAAATAACAAATTGCAGCACAGCTCACTCTCCATAACATGACAAAACCCTATCTATTTACCATTACCATTTTAAAGCAATTCATTATTTTTTGCTGTGTTCCTATTTTATGCTCCATTTCAGTCTAGTTTTTTTTTTTCTTTCTGCCTTTCTTGTTGTCTGCACTTTTATAATCTATTTATTAACTATAATGATTTTAATTGGTATTATTTTCTTCTTCAGTTGTTGTTTTTTTTATTGTATGGATTTTCTTATTTCTTTTAAATATTTGTTTCTTTTCAATTGTTTGTTTTTACTTTTCTTGTTTTTATGTAAAGCACATTGAGCTGCTCTGTGTATGAAATGTGCTATAGAAATAAAATTGCCTTGCCTTGCCTTGCCTATTTAGTGGACTGAAAAGTATTCTGTTTTGATCTGTCACTTTATAAATGACTGAGCTGTAGGATGGGTGTTAAATAGTCATCAGATGACTGTCATACTTGGTTGTGGGACACCCTCCTCTGGATCTTTGCCACCAATCTCAGCTAACTACTTATGGTGTTGACAGTTTGATGACAAGGGCAGTACACCAATATTCTGTCAAGTAAGGACATGACAGTGCACTGCATGCTGGAGGCAAAGCTTGGGTGTGTGTGTGTGTGTGTGTGTGTGTGTGTGTGTGTGTGTGTAGGTGTGTTTATGTTACTACTCTCTGATAGTAAGGTTAAGCATTCTCCAACAATTACATTCTATAAACATAAATAGAATGCTAATCCTTGTATCCATCCTGAGCAGGATTGCAGGTCAACTGAGAAAATATAACCGTTAAGGCTTTTGCGGGAATTAATGTGTTGCAGTCCATAAAACCTCAGTGAAACCCATGTCATTCTCATAGATGACCCAACATAATCCTTGCATAATGTAAAACCTCTATCTCCAACATTGGTTGAGTTTATTGTTGTTCATTTCAGCACACCCTATTGAGCAATACAGCAGTGTATACAACATATGTAGGGCACCACAACCACCTGTGGTGCCCTACATATGATGCAGTTTATTGTTTTGTACTGTATATACAGTAGTTTGCAATATATTGCAGTATGTGCACTTGTTCCACATATTGCATCTGCTAGAAAGTAATATGTCCCTAATGTATTGACCATTTCACTATCGGTTATGTATGTCGGCCATGCTAGGCCTATCACAGAATAAAAAAAAAAAAACTGATTTTGTAAGCTGGACTTTGTGAGGAGGAGGAGAAACACAGGATACCTTTCCTTTATCTTTAATGTTAACATGACATTGCTTTGCAGTCTTTAAATTACGTCACTGATGATTTCTTTCCAAACTGTAAGAAATAATAGTCACAATTTGCTCCACCTCATGTGAACGTCCCCCTGTGATTCCAGCCATGCCTTTGACAGTGAGGAATCACTAAGAGGTTGCTGTCTGTAAAGGGTTAAATGGTGTAGGAAACAGTGTATGGAAAGTAGTGTGGATCATTTGTATAGGCTCCCACAGAAGTCCTTTCCTGGAGAGTGTAGCCATCCTGGGCTGGTCTCCACTACATGTGGCCAGTCTGATTCATTATTTGTGATTAGACCATTTGTGACTAAAATGCAGCCTGGCTGGCTCAAGACATCTAATCTAGTTTTAATTTACATGTGACTGAGGTCAGACCGTGCTGTCGCATTTCAGCATGAGGTTTCTGACAATAGGTCTGTTGTAGGAAAAGTCAAGTATGATGCACAGTAAGACTGCAGGCAGGTAATGATTCCCGGTGCAGATAATCACTCATACATTTCAAAATTCATCTGATCAGGCTGGATGGCAAGAGGGTTTCAAATTTCAAAGCATAAGGTTCTTTTTTTCTTTTTTACTAATTCTTAATTGCAGATGGCCACATCAGTCCTCAGTAGGAATATGCATGGTCTGTGGACACCAAACATCGACAGTGATCACTGTATTGTCCCTGCTAACCCATGCCGTATCCTTTGCTCTGACAGTTCTAAAAACACCGACCTGCAGGCTTTTCAAAGGCAAGGCCAGACAAGGCAGGTTTATTTATAGAGCACATTTCATTACAAAGTAAATCAATGTGATTTACATTTAAAAAGAGACATGAAAAACATCAAACATAGCAATGCAGTGGTATAATAATGATAATAATAATAAAATCTCCACATACACACTAAAACTGTAACCTGTTCTAGAAACTTCTTCTTGTCTACCTGTTTTGTTGATGTACCTCTTCAGTGTCATTCATTCACAGACCAAATGGACCTCTCTCTGGTTATTGCCTTGCTCCTCTTTTTAGATTATGCAAGGTGAGCCTCTATTTGCCTGTAATGTGATTAATTTACTTGGCATGACAAAAATATCATTATTATTATTATTATTATTATTATTATTGTTGTTGTTGTTGTTGTTGTTGTTGTTGTTGTTGTTATTATTATTATTATTATTATTATTATTATTATTATTATCTTTTTGGCTCTGGTTTGCTTACCACTGTCTCAGTGTGCCTGAGTCCAAGATGGTTTCTGTAATGTGAGCTATATTTCCTTAATATGTGGTCAAATAATCACTTTTGGTTAAGGTTACCTAGACACGGGGGGTGGCTCATCTTACTCACTGGTTCACCTTACCCAGCTTTCCCATACTATTTCTAATCTGAGAGCCTTTGCTCTGAGAGAAAACTGCAAACTGGTCACATTTACTTGAGGATGAAAATTCTGAGGCAAGTGATTAATCAGCATATCAACAAGTGAGGAGCAGGAAATAAGTCCTGCTTTGATTACTGGCTATCAAGTGTGAGATGTAAGCCTGTCTGGAACGTTTCATTTCATTGTGGTAAGAGTAGATTGCATTTTCATACATTTCAAGATAAAAAGTAGAAGTCGAATGACCCTGCACTTCCACAGTTCACAGAGTGATGGCTTAATATTTGAAGCGTGGTCTTGATTTCCCGGCAGCCGGACACAGAGGGTTAAACACGCCTCTGTGTGAACGGGGGAGAGAAGGGATGTGACGCTGCTGCCAGTACATAACACCAACACGCACTGTCTGCAGACAGCGGCAGGCAATCAGTTTTGTTTCAATTTACTACCGACCACTACTTTCACATCTTGGAGCACCTAGCGATCATTTTTTCAGTCTGGTTTGTTCTTCAAGGTAAATAGATAACTGCGATCATCATCATCATCTGTAGACTATTCCAGATTCACAGCTGGAAAGTTGGCTTTTCCTCTGAACGTGGTCAACGTGGGCATCAGCCTCCAGGGGTAACTAGCTAGCTGGTCCAGGAGAAAGATGCTGGACTTCAGCTAGGAAGTTACGTGGTTTTTAATGCTTACGACATAGGACGTGTCTCGTTTAAGGGTGGATGTGCTTGCTGAAAGTGTCACAGAAATGCCTTTAGTCGGTCAAGCTAATGGTTAAACAAACGCAGCCGCTAATGCTATATGCTAACGTTAGCTACCACATGTCTGCAAGTGTAACCCAAGTTAGCCTGAATACAGTTCATGCCTGGCTCATTTGGCACAAGGCAAGTCAGAGAGCGAATAATTTTCACTGAGATGTAGGGAATGGTCAGCACACGAAAACTAGTTTCTCCACATTTTATTTTTCAAGTAGTTTATGAATTTTGGCTGGCATAAATAATTGCTTAACGCTGAATTTATAGTACACATCTAAGAGGTGTATGGCTGATGTAATACTTGTTATCCTTGTTTAACCCTAAGATCGTTTAAGGTTAAAGTGGGCTGGACCCTTTTACCTCAACAATGCATTTTTTTCTGATAATGCAACGTGAGTTTGCGGTAATCGCATAAGTAGCGCGAATAAGTGATTTGGGTTTTCCCCTACAGTAATAAGGTCATATTTTCCTCACCTTATTGAGCATTACACAGGTTGTAAAATCATGGCGATATTTACGTTTTTATTTTACACCTTCTCTGTCTGGTTAGCTAACAGTTACCGTTCTTATTAGCATAAAGGCTAAGTTAGTAATGAAGACAGGAAACGGCTCTCTTCTTTGCTTATTCTCCTAAGTGATTTCACTGAGCCTCATATTTGGCTCCATGAGGCCACGGTTATTGTTGAGTGGTTTTGGTTAGCTGTTGCTGGCTAATGTTAGCTGGCAATACCAAACCCTCGTGTTGGCAGCGTGTGCCTCTCTGCAGATACCAACGATGTAGGTTAATAACAGACACACGCCCTGTTGCTGGCACAGATGTAGCCCAGACATATCCACGTGCCTCTAGGGAGAGGTTTGCGCCAGCCTCTATTCAAAACAGTGAGAATTTGATATTTTTTTACTTCTCAGGGAAAATACATACGCGACAGAACACGTCTAAAGACAGCTGGATAATTATTAGTCAGTCTACAATTCGGCGCGCAGACAATTCACCAGTCATCACTTTAAAAAATGTTTAACTTGTACTATCGGTAGACATGCTTCTACAGTATTCCTCCACTAAAACACATGGTGGTGGGCGGTGGTGCGCGCTGTGCGAACCGACCCTACAAATGAGATTTTATTAAACTGAAGTGCCGCTTTGTTGGTAATGTGTATGCCGAATTTCTCAAAACATCTTAATGGTTAACAAAAGTCGCAGTGCATGTTTATCTAAGCATGCACTTGGCACTGGAAACCAGGGCTGCATTAAATGAAACCTGTCAAAGGAGCATGGGGCTAGCATGGATGATAGGTGCTGAGGATGTGTCGCGGATGTGGCTTTTTCCCCCATTGTGTAGACAGCGAGGGCCGCCATGAAACTGTATTTTTATCTTTATGCGTGTGCAGTATAAGCAACAACTGTGTAGATAATGTAGGTCAGCAGGCCATGAGACATTATCGGTCAAGCTTAAACAAATGCGACGTTTCCAAGGATGCGTGTGCTATTTTTTCCCTCCACCTGTGTTTGCTATTTAAAATGATTATGGGCGTTCATTTTGGGACGTTCTTGTCTTACACCTGGGCCCCCTCCCCTTAAAATCGAAAACATGTCTTGTTCATCCAAGTTAAATGTTAGTGGGTCACCTATATTTGTTTCATGGGCGGCCATAATGGGCATGCACGTTTGCATTAACTGTGTCGGTTTTTGTGCTATGGCAATTTCTTGGTGTACTATTTATGGCGGAGAAAATTAACGTATTGTTATGAACGCTAATGCTAAATTTACCCCGACCGTATCTTGCCCTGAAGAAAAATCACGGTGGTGTTCCTGCAGAGAGATAGTGTGTCTGTGGTTGCCTGCACACTGAGGTTAGAGCGACCTTATTGTATTTAATGGTAAATCTGTAATATCACTGTATTATTACCATAGGAATGCGTTTGTTGTGATACTTGTATAATATTCTCCCAGATTTTATTGTAGGGATGCTGTGACTGTTTTTTGTACGGGGAGGAAGCGGGTGCTTCTTACAGCGGCTGCGCAGGCGCACTGACATGAGGCTGAGTAGGGGATGTTGATATTGCCATGGTTATGCCTTCCTCTGAGAAGGTCACCAAAGCGCTGCTTGTAAACAGGCTGTCCAGTTTTCTTGCAAAGCATGATTTGACCAGCTGCAGCTAAACATCTTTACTCCATGCTTGGGATGCACAACTAATTTAATTTGATCATTTGTATCATTTGACAGCATGGCAGATTACTTGATCAGTGGTGGCACAGGCTATGTTCCTGAGGATGGACTCTCTGCTCAGCAGCTCTTCTCTATCGGAGATGGCCTCACTTACAAGTAAGTTTACCTTCACCACATATGCCATGGACTGTTTTTTTGTTTATCCAGTCACACCAAAGAAATCAAAATCATTCAAAGTAAGGTCTCCTGATTTAAAAAAAAAAAACATCACCTGCACGCAATGGTAGGTGCAGTGTGCGCGCTGGCGCTTTGTAACAGCCAACACGTTTTGAACCAGCAGATCTGACCCACAGTGTGTTGTCTCCGATGGTCAAACGGCTGAAGAGCTATGCTCTAAAGGAGATGGGTTGACTTACAAGTGAGTAAAACACTCATCTTCTAACAATTTTGAAACTGTCCTGTTAAAAGTCCTCTGTCTCTCCAAATGATGAGTTCATGCAGGGGAAGCAAATGATTGTCCCACTAAAGCTCCTTGAATTCAACAAAATAAAACTTCTCTGAATCATGACAAAATCTTAACCTGAATAAGATAGTGTCATAAAAGTTTGTCATAAAATATCATGAAGGATGAAGGTGAAGTGAGAGCATGTTTGAATGCTGAAACTAATCCTGGTCATGGGGATGATATTTGCTTCCAGTTGTGATTGATATAACTACATTATTAACAGCAACTAACCATCATAGTGCATGATCTGTTGCATAATTCTTTGAAATATCTTAACATAGAAGTTATAAGTAAGCATACTTTCTTAGGGCTATCTGCTGTCTTACTGGTACTCATTACTAGTAAGCATACTGGTGGCAAATCAGGCATGCTTCATAGCTTAACTCATCACACATTTTGACTCATCTGATTTTCTTTTGATTAACCTTTGTGAACACCTTTTTTTAGTTTTCCTCATCTCTTTGAAAATGACGAGAAACAGCACATTGTGCAGCTCAGTTGTAGTTAGGCATCTTCCCACTGAAGCATGCTGTTTCCCCACATCCTCTGTTTGCCCCTAAGAGCTTTCCTAAACTCATCACAGTGTTTTGGCTGTTGAATGTATTTACCACATGCCTAATGGCCATTACAGTTGATGCTTAATTTGCATACTCTGCGTTCCCTGAAAGACCATTAGCTAGTGTCTTTTTTTTGGTTGTTTGTTTTCAAGATATAATTGCCCACATTCCACCAACTCTGGCACAGCGTCCCATGGGTCATTGCAGCTGGTTTTGGAGGAACGTTTATGGGGCTCTAGTTAAGGCAAACTGTTCCATAACTACCAAACCAGCACCATCTGCATAACACTGTCAAAGCAAATTCAAATCTGAATGATTCAAGCACAGCATTGTGCTTTTCAGTTTGACTAGCTATGATCATTTTAATATATATCAGCTGAAGTCCTTCTGCTCCTTACTATAGCCTAACAACCCTTCTATTGATAAATGCCAGGGTACTACTCGTGCTTCGCAGGAGGTAATTGAATACCAGACGTGGTGCTGTGTCTTAGCGTGTGTGTGTGTGATTGAAGAATTTCTCTCCACTATAATGAGGTGCATCATGACTGAAGGAAAGGTTAAGCACATGACTGGCCTGAATTACCATCATGTGAACTAATTGGAAGAGGAAAGGATAGGGGTGGGGTTAATTGGGAGGCTCAGTGGACGAAAGAATCTACACCATTTCAAAGAAGCCAGTTGTCTTCTCCCACAGCTCATTATAAATGTGCTGGTATGAATGAAGCAAATAGTGGAATTGTTACTATATTCATTTACTATTTCACTTACTATTTCATTAATTTAAATTGGGGCCTGCAATTTTTGAAAATCTGTAACCAGGTTGCAAAGTCTCTTCACCTGCACCTGTGTGTGCAACCTGTATGCGGTACTATTTTCATTGTGTGCATCCTCATTCAAAATGAGTTGCCGTTCAGATCTATTCAGTGCTAAGGTCTGTATCACTTTATAGATGTATAGAAGGTTCTAAAATGTTTATCGCCGCAAAACCACTACAACTCATAGTACTTCAGGTACACAGCAGAGCATCTTTTTTGGCACTGCAGCCCAAATCCAGCTGCCATTAAGTCATCATTGTGAGAAGGCAACTGTAGTTGATACGCTCCCTCTTTTAAACCGTACGCTATGTATAGTGTAATTATGTTCCTGTCACCATTCGGCTGTTTTGGTTCACAGATCAAATGAAGTGAGTCAGATGTACAGATTGTAGAGGTGGAACTCAGCAGTAATCTCACTATTCAGTTCTTCAGTTATTCACAATTCACTTACTAGCTGTCATGTATACTGTATATTCCTGGTTTGATCACTCTGTTTTCATTATTTTTGGAGCCAGCGGTCAGTATCCTTTTACTTTCCCTGGACTCAACACGGAAGGTTTTATCAGTCAGTATTCCCTTACTTTCCTTGAACTCAACACAGAAAGGTGTGAATGTGAAACTAGCTTCATCCTGACAGCAACAGCAGATTCCTTTGTCTCTTGCGCTACAGCAGCTAAAACCCTTCTCACAACATTTTACCAATCAAATGTTCAGAAATGAGGCAAGGGAATTCAATCACAAACTGCAGTGATCCTCACTGTTTAAGTAGGTTTGACACATCAGCTGACACACAGTTTTGATCCTGATGAACTCACCACTACATACACACAGCTTTATTGACTCTCATATGATTGATTTTTGTAGGTTTTTTGAGTTTCAGCCACTTACATTTCCTGTTGTGCCCAGGCAACAACACACAAGTGTCTGCATGTTTGCAGGTGAAGAGCAGTTGTGGCTTGCTTTGGCTGTTGGTGGTAGTTTGAAACACTCACGTGGTAAATATTTGTTTGCATTTAACATTCAAATGAAAACCATAGTCAAACATCGCCAAGCCAGTGTTTTCTTTAGGATCCCTAGTCCTAATGGGGACTGTAATGGTTGCAAAAAATTATTGTCTGAACCTCAAGTTTGACTTCTAAATATCCTCTTGCTCATTGTTGTATTTTGCCTTGATCCTTGTTTAACTCATCATAGGCCACTTAACCCAAGAGGAATTGACTGTGATTACACAAAGTATATACAGGCAAAGCAGCAGAGATGGAGAGACTGGACAGCTGATTTCAGCAGCTGGACTGGGTGCTGTCTAACTCTTAATTGCAATATTATGCTTGCGAGAAACAGAATGAGCTCTTCTGTAGTCCTGACCCTCATTCAGTAGGTCCCGGCTGTGGCAGGATTCCTGTGTGAGAGCTGAGGTTTTCTGGCTTTGCATAAATGCTGGCAGATGTGTGCTTGCCTCTCCACTTGTCCCCATGTTGATGTTTGTGGGTGTCTGGACTTCAGAGTGGAGGAAAACAGGCAGGACTCCTCCCTTCCCTGTCCCAGCTGGTGCATCTATTTCAGGCCTCCTTTTTCCCCACCCACCACCAAGGCTAGGGAGATGAGAGTGGTCTGTTAGTGTAGTGCCCTCTAGCTTCCTCTGCGTCTTTCTCTCAACTCCCACTCTCCTTTAGACTTAAGCTACGTCCACCTGTACCTCACCGTCTGACTCTGTGATTTATTGCACCCACCCCTGAGTTTCCTCCAAGTCCCCTCATACAAAGCCTCCCTTATTCCTCCCTCTGTCTGTCTCCCTTGCCTATTTTCACACCCATCTGCCAAACCACCAGAACATACATAGTCATCAGTTAAAAACAAACACATCATTCCTGTCTAGCTCTTACCCCTTTCTGCTTCTCTATTTATCACTGTTTGCACTGAAAGCTGAAAGCGCTCAACTGTGGCTTTTTAAAACGTACAGGACGCACCCAGCAAAACTCAGTGTCTCAACTTAGCCAATTTGCCATTTCTCTATATTCTGTCATTAAAGTACTGCTGAAGCTTGTCGGGTAGCGATTAATAGAGTCACAGATTCACAGGGGATGCATTGGCCAAAATGAGAGCTTGTGCTCATGAACAAGAGAAAAGTCTTTTTTTTTTAATAAGATGAGTTTTGAAGGGTATAACCGTTTTATATCTGTCATCATGCAAAGTCTAAATGTGCAAAATATGCAGAACATTTCAGTTACCCCATCATTGCTTTAAAAGATCAGTTAATATACTCGGTTATTAGAAACACAGAAACAAGCACGTGGGTTGTCAACAACCAGTCAGCATCATAAGACCAAATTGCCCATACGTGGCCATTGAACTGAGTCACAGGAGAATCAGGCCTCAGCAATCGGATGTTGGTAACCACAAATTGACATAGATCCATTTGCAGGCATAAGGTTATTTAAGTCCTATACAGTAACTTTTAAATAGCAGAAATTCATTCAGTGGCTTCATCAGAAAACGTAATCAGTCATATCAATAGATACACATAACAATTAGAAAGTTAAAATAGTAAACAGTTTACAAGAAGCAGATTACTTCATCTCTTTATATAATCAATGAAGTGAAAGTGCCTCACTGGAGAAGATCTTCCTCCATGTTAGTACATCTGTTAGTCAAAATAGGCAGTCCTACTTCCTTTTTGCCCTCTGACTGCATGTTGGGCAGAGCTTATTAGTGGGAGACTAGAGTCATTGACTATCAGTGGTACTTTTATTATCATTAATAGTGATGTGCAATTGTTGTTCAGCCTTGCAGCTGAACAGCTTGACTTATCCGCAGTGATTTAGACGCAGACTTCATTGGTCAGTGAAATAAAATAAAATAAAATATAGTTTGTTATTCTTTTTCCTTTCGGTTTCTCCTTGAGTGACTTTATTTTTGTTAAATATGGAAAGTAGTTTGGTTGTACTGTTGAGTAACATAAAATATCAACATAAAATATAATTGTGATATCGAGATTCTGCCTCAAAAAAAAGTGTGTTTTTGCCATATTGCCCACCCCTAAATTATCGATGGAACACTGCTTCTTAGTCATTAAGCAGACAAGGTTGTTGGATTTCTTAATGGCTGTTGTTCATGCAGGATGTGCAGTCACAACATGGAGAGAAACCTTTGGCACTGGCCAGTCAATCTCCTGCAGTCCTGGGAAAGTTACTGTACATGCCAGTGATATCCGTAAGATATCTAGATATTCTTTTATGTGCTAGAATGGGTAAATGGAGAAGGATAACCACAAAGGTGCATCCCCACCGGGCCTGCACTAAGAACATGACTGTGGCTCCTAATTATAATCTTTTGTGTTAATTACTGCTGGTATGTGTGTTGTAACACGTGACACAAGAGTCCTTTTTTGGCTGATTTGCTTCTGGTCTGTGCCAAATTGACTCCATCTAATGCTGCCTTTGAGTAGTCAATTTCCATTAATTGTTTGCAGAGCGTAAATGCTTCATATTTAATATCTTCTATTCTGCTGAATATCCTTATGGTGTGTTTAATACACAAAAAAGAAAAAGAATTAAAAACGACTAAAGTAAACTGGTTTTGAGTAGAGCAGGGCAGTAAAGTAAGGTTTTACATATAGAGAATTCTTTCCATAAATCACCTGAGTCTCAACTAAACAATTTGATAGTCAAATAGATTCATTCATTCATTTTCTAAACCGCTTATCCTCACTAGGGTCGCGGGGGGGTGCTGGAGCCTATCCCAGCGCGCATAGGGCGAAGGCAGTGAAACACCCTGGACAGGTCGCCAGTCCATCGCAGGACAGACAGACAAACACTGACATTCACACACAGTCATACCTAGGGGCAATTTAGCTTCTCCAATTCACCTGACCTGCATGTCTTTGGACGGTGGGAGGAAACCGGAGTGCCCGGAGGACACCCACGCAGACATGGGGAGAACATGCAAACTCCACACAGAAAGGACCTTGGGTGGGAATCGAACCCAGGACCTTCTCACTGTGAGGCGACAGTGCTAACCACTGCACCACCGTGCCGCGTGCCGTCAAATAGATTATACACATAAATCCAAAAATGTCTCCACTGCTATTCTCAAGCCACACCAGATCATCAATTAATCCCTTATTAAACAGAATATTTTTTAAAAGGTGTCGTTAGATGAGAGAGTACTCTTCAAACATAGCTGAGCTCCTGGCCACAGTTTTGTGTTGAGCAGATCATTCACTGTCAGAGAGATAACTGGTTGAAAAAGTCACTTTTGTCCTTAATGTAAGAAGGAGAATCAACAAAGATGTGCTGTTTTTGGACACAGGCTGTGGACTTAACGTAGCAGTTGGATAACAGAAATAGTGGGCTGCGTATTGATGGAACCGTTTCGCTCTGCATCAGCGATGTCTCCTGCTGTATGTGCAGAAAATAAAAAGGAGTCATTTTCTTTGTAAACACACCATGTATATGATTTATGAGATAATGTCAGATAATTTCCTGGTCAGAGTCAGTTGTGTAGACAGACTAGGCAGCCACGTTTGTTGGCACCCTCAGAATAACATGAGGATTGTTGGATCGTCTCTCTCAAGTAGAAGTGCAGTCTCAAACACAAATGCTGTTTCAAAACATTTGTTTACAGAGTTTGTCAGCAGGTTCATAAACTGGAGAACAGGAGGACTATTCCATTGTGTTGATGGGATCAGGACTGGAAAATAAAATCTTGTGAGGGGATGGGAGACATGTAATTAATGTAATCATGGAGGTACAGTCTGTTACTGTAATTTCCGCCTACTGATCAATTACAGCAAGCTGTAATTGATCATGAACTCTGATCTGACAGGAAAAAAGCAAAGCAAGTCAAACTGCCCAATGAAAGTTACAAAATAAAAAAAATACTGGTGTAGCAGTGCAGTGCAAGTTTTGTGTAGTAATCAGACTGCTCTCTCTCTCTCTCTCTCTCTTTCTCTCTCTCTCTCTCTCTCCCTCTGTCTTATGGGATCAGGGGTAAACGGGCCAGGGCAGGCGGGACAGTATGGGGGCGTTGTTTTCAAATCTCAGACTGGGCCTTTGATAGGAAAAAAACAGTAATCTAAAACAGAAACTTGAGTTGCCAGGTTTCAATGTCAATTGTAAACTCATGGATTTGCATCAATGTTTAACAAACACACAGAGAGAAATCCAGCATTTAAGAGGTAGAACTCACTTCTTGTCCTCCTTTCCTCCTTCATTCTCCCATTGAGCTGCATTGCTGCCACACAGCAATGCAGCAGCATGCAGCTTTCTCTGTATGTGCATTGCATTTATGCTGGATTTTTCCATTCAGATACTTTCCCTGTTTCTTACTACAAATGAATTGATATTAGACATGGTACCTTCATGCAGGCATGGGGACAGTGTTTTCCACCAATCAGGACACTGCATAATCGTGTCAAAAATGGTTCTGGTCGATGAGTATTTCCTGCCAGTCAGGACTACATTCTGCATTTCTTTTTCCAGAATTACAGATTTTATCTCTCCTCAGTGAAACGCCTGCTTGATGGAGGTCGGCACTTTCTTGTTAGGTGTCTAGTTGTTATCACGATTTTCCCATGTTTTTAGGGGTCTGTTCACATTGATATTATAGGGTAATAAAAATTAATTAATTTAGTAACAAAGTGAAAATATTAAACAAAAATGTAGTTTGTGACCCCTGCCCTAACTATGGTGTTGTCCTAACATTTAATGTTATGCAGTCTGTAGTGCCGAAGGAAATGAGCAAATATAGACCATGTAATCCCAAAGGGAAAAAGAGACTTTTGATTGTAAAAACTAGTCGTTTTGCACAACTACCCTACATTTGAGTCACTGTCACCCAGTGACAATCAATAATTTACCAGTCTCAGATTATTTGGCAAAACTGATAAATGGCAGACTTTGGGCTGCTGAGAAAGGTTCATACAAGTTCTTGGCCATTGCATGTCATGTCCTCAGATGATAGAAATTCACCCTATCTGTGTCATTTTCCCATTACTCCAGTTCAAAAACATCTTGCTCAATAGTCAAAGCTCAGGTTTGATTGCTTTTCAATTCATCCTGTCTTAAAGTGGATGCTTCAAGCCACTCATAATGTAGGATAATATTTTCAGTCTCCTCCATTGTTCGAAGATATTTTGTCAAATTTACTCGTATCACTAATACAGGTTATTGGCAGTGATGAAAACACTGTGGCCTTGGTAACTTTATTGTTGGCATTTTTATTTCAGTCTTGATGTTTCAGTCCTCTCAACTTTGCTAATGTGCAAGCATTATCCCCTGACCGCCCACTCTGCTTCTATCTTACAGTGACTTCCTGATTCTGCCTGGCTTCATCGACTTTACCTCAGATGAAGTGGTGAGTACGGTAATAATCTGAGAATTCAGAGGAGAAAGTGGGCCCTGTTATCAGTTTCAGACGACTGTGGGAAATCACAGTTTATCTGAATAGGGGCTCTATCAGTCTTATTGAAGGGCAAGTATTTATCTCTTCAGTTTGCCCTTAGTTGTGACAGTGTCATCTTCATCCTGACCCCTCATGCAGATAAAGCAACACAGCATCATTATAGTTGTAAACAGCATCAGCAGACAGACCATGCCTGCCAGAGTGACTTCCTAAACTGTAAGCTTCATTGTAGTTCAGTCTCTTGTTTTAGAGAGACAAGCAACCTTCTGTACTCCAGAACTCAGCTTCATTTTATAATTGCAGCCTTTAGAAAAACAGTGTTGTTTTTGGCCTTTAAAACCATCTGCATCATTTCTCCCATCCTGTGGCTGGGCTATTTTTGCCTGACGTGGTTGCCCATTGGCTGCTCCCTCACCCTTGTGTTTACATTTGTGCCTGGTCGGTTGTTCATCCACCTCTCTCAGAGGATGACTGGAGAGTTAATCTCGGGCTTTAGGTGAAACCCCCCTCTTCTGCTCAGTCTATCTCGGGGGGGTTTATCTAATGGATATCTCTAATCTCACCCTGTTTCCTTCAGGGTACAGCCCAGCTCTCACTATAGAGGATGCCTGTCTGCTTTGCCATGTTGTCATGGGTTGGTTGTCTCGACAAAACTCTGGCCTGTCCTAGTTTTTCACTGGATAGCAAGCCTATTCAAGCTTGAATAACTTAAATGCTTCCACATTTTGCCTCAGTCACAATTTTGAATAGAGTGGTTCATGTTCGCAGTAACCCTGTCGGTCAGATTTAAACTTGGCTTTCTGGCTTGCATGCATTGAGTGAGCTGTTACAAATATAACATAGGGCCACTTTTTCATAGTGCTGCTGAGGATTTTTTTTTCTGAAGGTGATGTTCTTGACAGGCCTTCCTGACTCTCAGTAGAATTTAACAGGTTAGTGCAGTCGTGCCCTCTAATAGAGGACTGGTGTTAGGTGTTTTCCCTTGCCTCTCCAATGAACCCTTGAGAAATACAGGCAGCCTCCATAGTTTATGTCTGTCACAGATAAGGAAGAAAAGCTTGGACATCATAAATCTCAGTTGCTGGTTTCCCATGTGCAAGGAATGCAATTATTTTCACACTCACAGCTGAACAGAGCATATATCTGGCAATTGTTGTGGGAATCTGCAAGAAGGGAGAGTTCAGTGTGGCTCTTGGAGACAGAACCTGTTATTTCTACTTTTCCAGGCTGTTTTAGTTTTGTATTCGTGTTGTTTGTTGATTGACCAAGCATTTAATTTTGTTTTACCAAGGCAATGACAGGTGAGCAGCTTGTCAAATTTATAAAATAAGACAACATCTATTTTGATTTTATAGGGGTTGTCAGAGTAATTTTAGGTTCCCTAGGTTTTTTTTTTTTTTTTTTTTTTTTTTATAATTTAGATCCCTTAATTTGGCCTCCTCTCTTGGAGGTCATGTCCTTCTGTGTCATTGAAACAGATTTAGATGTATTAACTATTTGGAGCCACCATATCCCCTTAGTTCAGTATGCCCCCTAGTGGATCTTATGCAGAACTCCAAAGACAAACTTCACACTACAAATACTAGAGGGCAAGCATATGAAAGATATATTTAGCTACCTGTAAAGTGCCTCAGTCATAATCATGTAAATATTTTATGCTGCACAGATTCTTGCTGAGTTGTGCATGGGTTATATATGGGCGAATAAATGGAACATTATTTTCAGGGTCTTCTGGTTCTCTGTTTTGTATCTCAGGATCTGACATCTGCGCTGACCAGGAAGATCACCCTGAAGACCCCTCTCATCTCGTCGCCCATGGACACTGTCACAGAGTCAGCTATGGCCATCGCTATGGCGGTACGGCATTTCTAGGTCAAACTGTCAAATACATCAAAAAAGCAGTGCATCCTGAATTGGATATTTTTCAGACGTCAAATTGTGAAATCCAACAGGAGTGGCGTTAAATATTTTGCAGTGATGGGCCTGCTGCTGCTGGATGAATTCAGCACAAAATAAGTTTGGTATGATAATTGCCTGTATTGCATAATTCTCAATACTATATCTCACACCTTTATGATTTGGCAGCTGATGGGAGGCATCGGTATCATTCACCACAACTGCACACCAGAATTCCAAGCCAACGAGGTTCGCAAGGTCAAGGTAAGACCAGATTGTGATCATTCTGTATAAATACCCCGGTATCACTGCTGTTTCTTTGTAGTTGTCAGCTCAAATTCTCAAATACTGCTTTTTTTTCTCCTACAGAGGTTTGAGCAAGGCTTTATCACAGACCCACTTGTGATGAGCCCACGCCACACAGTCGGTGATGTTATCGAGGCCAAAGTTCGACATGGTTTCTCTGGCATTCCTGTCACCGAGACGGGCAAGATGGGCAGCAAGTTGGTGGGCATTGTTACCTCAAGAGATATCGACTTCCTCTCTGAGAAAGACCATGATAGACCGCTGGAGGAGGTGTGGATAAGAATTTTGTTTGCCTGTTAGTTTACATATAACATGCATACTACTTTGACTTATTCAAATAAGCTTACATTGTAATTGTGTTGATGATTTTCTAGGCTATGACAAAAAGGGAGGAGTTAGTAGTGGCTCCGGCTGGTGTTACACTGAAAGAAGCCAATGATATTCTGCAGCGCAGCAAGAAAGGTGAATAAATCTTAACAAATTTTGCAGGTCATAGCTTATGTACCTAAGGCATCAACTGTTTCTTGGGTCTTCATGCTTTGGATAGATTTTGGACTTTCCATACTTAACCCCTTAACTCTTTCTTTTGTCCGTAACCAGGCAAGCTTCCCATTGTAAATGACAGCGATGAGCTGGTGGCCATTATTGCAAGGACAGATCTGAAGAAGAACAGGGACTACCCCCTGGCCTCCAAAGACTCCCGCAAACAGCTGTTGTGTGGTGCTGCCATTGGCACCAGAGAGGATGACAAATATAGGCTGGACCTGCTGGTGCAGGCTGGAGTGGATGTCGTCGTTCTGGTAGGTTGTGCTTATGATAGGATAAAAATTAAGGCTTGTGTTATTGTGCCTTTTAGTCTAACAGAAGTGTGAGAAAGCTTGCACCAAGGGTAGGTGCTAGTTATATTAGAGATTACATAAAGGTGGCATGAAACCATTCATGACCCGTTCCTCTGTTAAAAGGGAAGTGTGTGGGAGTTTTACAGAAGATCGACAGTGGCATGATGTTTTTCAGCTGATGATGTGGTAGTTTAGGAGGGGGCAATGAAAAAGCAAAGGGATATTATTATAAGGGATATTATGATGAAATATGATCACTATTGTTGATTATAATAAGCTTGTATGTAATGGCATTTATAGTGTGTGTGTTACTGTACTTATGTACTTTGTGTGTCTAGGACTCGTCGCAAGGCAACTCAGTGTATCAGATCAACATGATCCATTACATTAAACAGAAGTATCCAGAGCTACAAGTTGTGGGAGGAAATGGTGAGTTATACCCTTTTTTTAAAAAACGAACACCGTTTGCACCGGTGTTCTTGCTGCTTCATATGTTAAAGGCTAGAACATAAGTTTTGGCTTTATAGACAAATATGCGTTCTGCATTTTCTGCATTTTAAGCTTCTTTATAATTTCAGTCAAATGTGACACTTGGCACATCTCAACTCTTGTTTTCCATCTCCTACAGTGGTTACAGCCGCCCAGGCCAAGAACCTGATAGATGCTGGGGTGGATGCTCTGAGAGTGGGCATGGGTTGTGGCTCCATCTGCATCACGCAGGAAGGTACACACCCCTGTTGCACAATCCCATCTCCTGAACACAAGAAATTCCTCTTCCTCAAGTGAAGAGCCAACACATAATTGATTCTGAGAAAATGAGTGTTAGCACAGCACTTAAAGTAGTGTGTGAAAAATGACTTTTAGCCTTGAATTAAAAATAACATAAAGATTCAATACCTTTTGGAATGTGTGACAGAGGTGTATATTTTATGATCTGCAGGAATGATATGAAAATTCACCTCTCAATGCTACACCTATTCTTAACCAGGCAATGAGCTACAGTGGAACTAAAAGGCCGTCAGTTGCTAACGGTAACAAATACCCTGAGGCCACTCCTAGTTGTCATGGTGATCTGCCAAGACCCCGTTCTAGGTTGCTATGGGGACGAGCCTCTCATGCTTAGACTGGGTCACGTTCACAAACAATCAGAACAGAAATGTCGCAGCTGAAGGACATGAACTCAGATTCCCCCAGCTGGAGCTGAAGCTACACTCTGGCACTGGGTTAAAGAAATTAAATGCCGTTGTTGTTTTGGCAGGCAATTTCTTTTCATTCCCAGTTCTGCTTTGCACAAGTGTTGAGTATATTACGTGATTTGTTTCCATGGTAATGGTAGATTTGTTTTCCGCTTCAACCTTGTAGTGATGGCATGTGGGCGGCCCCAGGGGACGTCGGTGTACAAGGTGGCAGAGTATGCAAGGCGCTTCGGTGTGCCAGTTATTGCCGATGGCGGCATTCAGACTGTCGGCCACGTGGTGAAGGCACTTTCACTTGGAGCATCAACAGGTGAGGCTTAAACAACTTTGCCACACAAAACATTGTGAATAGAATAGCTCGTCTGACGTTGCACAGTTTTTGTCTTATCACTCTTACATTTTGGGAATCTCTACAGTAATGACGTGATGATCACCATATGAACTGATAAATGATATGGAGTTCATTATGATTTTATACAAGCACAGTATGACATGATCACAGTTCAGTGACAAGAAATTGTGACTGTGGAATTATGTTTATTTCTGAGCCATGAAATCTTTGTAGCAGTAGCAGTGGTTTTCTTAAAATATAAACAATTTTAAAAGGTTAGCAGAGTAAATAATGTAATTATAAAAGCGTAAATAATAGAGCTGATGATACTGTAATAGGCAACCCGTCTCGTTTGTGATTATTACAGCAGAATATAATGTAGTTGATTATAATGATAGTGATTGATTTTTCTGCTGCACAATGTGTATTGTCACATCTTGATCACATTGTCATTTGTTGAATTTCAGTATATTTTCTCATCCCTGCTGCGCAGTATTCAAAACACAAGCACTGACCATTTTCTCCCCTTGTTCACTGCAGTTATGATGGGTTCGTTGCTAGCAGCAACCACTGAGGCTCCAGGAGAGTACTTCTTCTCTGATGGTGTGCGGCTGAAAAAGTACCGCGGTATGGGCTCCCTGGATGCCATGGAGAAGAGCACCAGCAGCCAGAAGCGCTATTTCAGGTGTGTGAGAGGTCAAAAGTAGGGGTGGGATTGGTGTAATGTTCTGGTCAAGGCTTCCTACTTAGTTTTCCCCATGTAGCTACATTTAGTTGTAGATTTGATGATTGGACGATCTCTCTCCACAGTGAGGGTGATAAGGTGAAAGTAGCACAGGGTGTGTCGGGTTCGGTCCAGGACAAGGGCTCCATCCACAAGTTTGTCCCCTACCTGATTGCTGGAATCCAACATGGCTGCCAGGACATTGGCGCCAAGAGCCTTTCAGTCCTCCGGTGAGTAGTGTGAGCTGGTTGCTTGTCTGCAGATTATTGCTTCACATATGGATGTTACGTTTGTGTGTGATTTTTGTACCATCTTGACATCTTTCTCAGTTCCATGATGTACTCTGGAGAGCTGAAATTTGAGAAACGGACCATGTCTGCACAGGTGGAGGGAGGAGTTCACGGCCTCCACTCGTAAGTACAAAAAGGCACGCACACCATGAGAGACAAAGGCAGAACAGATCAGTCACAAAATCACAAGTCATCAAAATCACAAAAATGCCTTGACTACAGTAAACCATAAGCTTGGATACAAAGAGTGATGCTGGTGAAGAGCACAATTTTTCTGCAGTTGAAACTTCAAAGGTGGCTTCAAATATGCCTTTAATTTTGTCTCCCTTGACATAAATATTCATTTGTCCCATGTAAGTATCATGCGTGTACAATTGGAAAATTAGTTGATTGGTTTGTGGTTGTTACTGCAGTAATCTTACTTTCTTTTTTCAGTTGTCAGAAATGACACTGGATGTCCTCTTTTGCAGTGAGAGCAAATGCTTGCAGTTTTATTATCTGCCTGCCACTGGCCAAAACCAATTTTTGTGAGGCTTTATTTTGGTAATCAAGCTTTGATCTCTTTATTCACTGTTAAAGTTGGTCCTGCAAACATAACCTTTGTCCTCCTGTATTTTATAATTGCTCCGATGCTATCAACACAACTTGTCGATTCTTGTAAAATACAGGAAAATTATGCCAGAAATACTGTTTTATTGTTTAAAATATTTTCCTTCCAGGAAATCTATGGTGTTTAATGTAATCACTGGGTTGTAATGAATTGCAGTTGATTTGGCAAAGCTTCTTTGTAAAGATGATTTCTTCTCATTTTGTCCCCCCCTTGTCTCCACAGTTACGAGAAGCGGTTATACTGAGCGAGGAGGTTGAGTGCGGCTCAAGGATGCACCAGATGTATCCACTCCCACAGTGACCAAATGTAACCGCCACTTCTGACAGAACACCCCCACCCACGACACCCTCTTTGCTCTCCCCACTTCGTATCCACTGTTGCTCTCTGATCCGTGCAGCTGTGCAGCTGTTCAGCTGTGCAGGGGAGGAAAAAGGCATGGTAGGGAAGTGAGAATCTGCAAAATGACACCCATCTCCTTGGAACACCTGGGATTTTGCACTCAAGAAGCGGAGCATCAGGGTTTTTTGTAATGACCCCACCCCACCTCACCCCCCTCCCCGTATCTACAGTATACAGCCTGTCCCAGTTGTGTGTGTCTCTCTGTGTGTGTGTGTGTGTGTGTGTGTGAGTGTGTCTTAATACTAATGAGTGAATTGTGTGCTTGTTTGGTGAAATAAAGCTGTGTGTGTGTGTGTGTGTGTGTGTGTGTGTGTGTGTGTGTGTGTAAATGTGTGTGTGTGTAAATGTGTGTGTGTGTAAATGTGTGGTACAGAGTAAAAGTGTGTATGGGGACAAACCAAGTGAAGGTGCACTGTGTATTTTTTCCCTCTTGTTAGTGAATCTGAAATAGCCATTGCGCAAATCCCCTCAGCATTTTTTTTTCTTGGCTTTTTTGGGATCCACGCTTACCAGCAAGCTTCCTGTTGGAGGCCTCAAACATCCCACTTCTCAAACACACTTGTACATGCAGCAAACACACACTTGTCTTGCTATGTTTAGTGTGCAAGTGTATTGTGGCGATCTTTTTTTTTTTCCATTGTCATTAGCTACATTTTAAAATTACTGTAGACGTTAGCTACTTGAAGAAGAGTAGCCTATTATGTTCTGACGCAAATTACTTCTGTGAGCGGAGCTCAAAGACTCAGAGCCTGAGGTACGAAATTTCGATCATTATGATTGCTCTGGCAATAGACCTTGAGTTGACTGTGGCCTGCAGCCAGTGGACAAGACTCAAACCTTAGTCTCTCCTCCTGTGACCGTTCATTTACCCCCCAGATGTATTGAGCCAAATAACCAGTGTCCCATCTCAAATCATAGTATTTATGTCGAGCACAGAAGGGACCAGAAACTATAAATCAGGGATGTTTATTAAAAGAAAAAGACTAAATTGTGTCAATCAGTGATATTTACTGATAATGAGACTTCCCTGCCCAAATGAGTTTATAATAAAGCTGTATAGCCTTGGGGGTTATGAATTGAGCATGAAGGGTTTTTGATATGCATGTTTTCTTTATTTTTTTCCCTAATAAGCCACAACATGGCTGTATTTATATTCTGCTTTTTTCTAATAACATACTGCCAAGTGTATTTACAGTTTGACACTCTTCTTTTATAACTCTGAAACCAAAATTAGCTCAACAAGTTGCTTGTTGCCTATCATAGTCACTTGTTTAGTCCTTCTTTCTGATCGTGGCACAGGTTGTTTGATTGTCACAGATTTTAGTTGTTCCTTTTTGTTTTGTTTTTTTTAAAACCAGTGATATGCCTTGAAACGGGGATGGATAAAGGCTGCACACAGCGGAAAGTCTTAACACCCTGGAAATGCATTGAAATGTATGGCGCTATACACCCTCTCGCCCCCTTTTCTTACTTTGAAACACTATAGCTGTATCTGTTATCATTCTGCTTAGGTAGGAATAGGCTTTTCTAGCGTTTTCATAATGGATGTACTTTTTGCCAGATGTGATTTGCCCCCCACCCCTTGTTTTTCTTTTTCTTCATTTTTTTAGGATGTCCCAGACTTAAAGAATTGAGTTGCTCTCTGTATTGTGCTAATGTTCTTCACCCTTTAGAGGGTTCACTTGACTAACAGAGCTCTTGCAGTTAACCTGAATTGCAAGAATATGTACATGATGTATGGAGAAATATATGCCTATATAAAATTGGAAATGGCTGCTGCTTGTTTTCAGTCTCCCACCAAAAGACATAATTCAGGTTTTTAAAATGCCTATCTGATTTATCCAGAAGTCTTGAGTCTTAGTCCATCTAAAAAGCACCAGTATAATCATCATTGAGATATTAGAGGCATTAGCAATCTCTAGCGCTGCACTGGGTTCAGTTTTTTTCACAGTCAATGAATTGAAAAACAGAGTTGGCAAAATAAATGAATACAATTTGCAAGCTTCTGCTTGCAATGTATCAACATGAACAGTGTAAGCAAATGTGTTTTAGATGGACCAAAGAGACTCCCAATTTGTGATGAATCTAATAGGAGTTTTGAAGAATCATTGCAGATTTGAACAGACCATGTTTACAGTGAGATACTCAGCAGAGGGAGGTTGCTTTTGCTGTTCAATATTGTAAAGAATAAATAAAATTTAAAACCGGGTATGGAGGTCAGTCTCCTTGAATATGAATTGTCAGATCTCATTGAAACAGCAGTATATGCACATTTAAGTCAATAAGACGCCAAATATATATAAAAAACTTTATTAAACAATGTATTGAGATAAAAGAAATGTATTGTTTGAACGTAAATAAATTAAGCTCGTCATAGAAGATACTGTCTGGAGAGTAAGATGTTTAGAAGCACAAGCCGTTGTTGATGTTAAATATAGAGGATGAGTGTAATACAGTAACATAGTATGTATAACACCAGTAGAGGTCACTGTTACACCATTGCTGCACGTGAAAACTGGATGATGTAGGAGGTTCCAATTTGACAAACCTAGTATTCATCCCATTATTTCAACATGACATTGAATGACAGTGTTATTCTATGGATTTTGAAAGCATATGATTTAATATCAGTAGTCTAATTAAATAAGTGCTTATTTCAGTCACAGTACTATCTATTGGAATGCAATAAAAACATTTTGTACAAATAAATTCCTGTTATTTCCCCTTCAGTAAAACGTTACTGGAAAGACCAGTGCTTTATTTCAGAGTATCAAACTTCAACATCCGTTGTCAAACATGAAAAAAATCACTTACAAATTACCTTTTGGCTTTTGACATTCATGGCACTTGGACCTTCGAAGACATTAACTAATAACCACCTTTAAAAGCTTATCAAATCTCCAAAAATTACTTTTGGCAGCATATGGTCTTACTTGGTGTAGACAAAAGCTACCATGCACTATCAATAGGCTGTAAAAAACATCTGACAACTTGCCCCACGAATCAGACACCAATCATAATAAGTTCTCAGTCTAGCCCTTCATTGACAAGAATGTCCTATAAATCAATAGTCTCACTGCAGATGCTCAAAGCATCAATTTGTCTGCAAACGCTAATGAACTCCTCCTGCACAGATCGGTCTGCCTCAGATGACATGTCAAGGTCCAGGCTCTCCTGTGACGCTGACCCCAGTGTATGATAGCGCCTCTGCAGGTCAGCAGATTCCTGGTGACCAGAGCATGCCATGAAGCCTGAGTCCTCCTCCTGGGCATGCTGTTGAGTTTGTCTCTCTGGGCTGGGGCAGATGACCAGCGAGGACCCCCCTAGAGAGGGCCTGTATAGGGAGCAAGAGGAAGAACTGCCCCTCCAACGTTCAGGAGACGAACAACTTGAGGAGGACAGGGAAGGAGATGGTGGGGAACCCACAACTGTGTCTCCTCGAGGCTGGACACGAGGGGGCTGGGGTTGAGAAATCATCTCCACGCAGGATGAGGTCCGATACAGACCAGGGTCAATGGAGAGTGGATCACAGAGAGCCTGCCCACCGTTGGGAAGTGCACTATGGTTATTTAGGGATAGGTCACTGCAGCGGACAGGCTTAGAAGGGCTGAACAGGCTCATTGGAAAGAGGGCCTCACTGAAGAGTGCCTCATCTATGCTGCGACGCAGGTTGATAGGTGAAGGTGGCCGCAGGTCTGCAGTAGAGTCACTGGTAAATGAAGATCCACCTGATGTAGCTCCACATCCTCCATCTTCTGGTTTTTCTGAACCCTGTAAGTCCAAATCTATGTCCAGGTCTCGGTAGGCCAAGGCACGGTTGCTGTGGTAGAGGAGATCCAAGCCGTTCAGACTACTACCAAGCCTCTCATCCACCAGAGTGTATAGGGGAAGGTTCTCTGTCTCTCCAAGCCCAACAGTGTCGACAATGGCCAGCTTCTCCTGTTGGCTTAGGGTCCATTGGTAGCTCCCAGGCAGGATTGGCGACTTGGCTGCCAGCAGTTCAGTCCAACAGCTTCCGGCAGCTGGGAGGTGATCAGAGCAGTAGACCGGTTGTGCAACCACCAATGCTAGGGTGAGACAAACCCCAAGCTCACACACTCTGCAGCTGAACTGGAAGGCCCACCATTGCCAGGGACGGAAGACCTCCTCTCCTCCAGCAATCCCCATAGCATTGAGCATTGCATATAACTGCAGCCCGGCACATGCTAGTGAGAACAGTGCTGACAGGCAAACTGTTACAGCTGCACGGTCCCAGTCCCGGCTTTCAGCAAAGGGACAACGGTTGTAACGCTCAGCCGGTGTTGGAGATGTGTTATTCAGGTGGTAGATGTGCTTTGAATCTGCCCGCACATAGATATAGAATACAAAATAGGCAGCAGATAAAAAGGTTGCCAGTGCCACAAATGCACCACGGGAGATGAGAGAGAGAAAGAGGCAAAGGGGAGGCTTTTGCTGGTAGAATTTGAGCAGTGTCACCGGACCAAATGCAGCAGCAAAGTGCATGACAACAAGGCAAGCCAGGAAACAGGGCCTCTGGAAAGCTGAATAGGAGAGCTGCATTCTGGAGCGCATGGAGAGCAGAAGGAAGACCAGGCCAAAGGCAGCGGTCAGACAGGGAAATGGGGCTTCATAGAGCATCAGTGATGCTTCTGTGGAGTTTAAGCGGTCCTGGTGGCCATAGGCATCATATAGAAGAGAAAAAGCTCTTGTACAACTGGCAGCTAGTAGAAACAGACTGACCAGGGCGAAGTAGCCACATCCAGACGGGCATCGCAGAGGCAAGCACAGTAGGTTGAGCGCTGAGGCCAGGGTCAGCATAGCAAAGATGCAACCAGCACCATAAATATGTGCCTCCCAGGCCAGGCCCCAGGTTGCCATGGCGCTGTTCCAGTCAGTGTACAAGGGCACTAACATGGGTGGGGCTGGGATCAGGAAGGGATTGTTTGACTGGTTGGCAGTGGTGGTGTTTTGGGTGGGAGAGACATCTGAGGAGGTTGTGGAGTCCCAGGTCTCAGACAGGTTGCAGATCCCAGAACGTTCTTTATTGCAGTCAGGGAGGAAGATGATGTCGCTGTCTTCTGTGTTGGTCAACCAGTCTTCGGTGTACACAGGAATATGTGGAATTTCTGGAGCACCGCCTGGAAAAACATAGGGCTCAATTTCAGTTCCACCGTATTTTGCATTACATAGCTAACAAGAGAGTGAACAATTGAATAAGTAATTGAAAGAAGCTAGAGAATACAGAAGACAAGAAACTTGGACAATTATGATACATATAAAGAGCTTTGGGTATCTGTGTATGTACAAAACACTACCAGAGGACTTTATTACATTTAAATCATCCACCCATGAGAACAGCATTTACTCAACCTCAGAGCTATCAGAGCCAGCAACAAATTGGCTCTGGACCAGGACCGTGAAAGCATGCTTTCCTCCTAATGCACTAATCCTGTATAAAAGCCAGCAGCTTGTAAGAAGGCGACTTCAAACTAGGTTGGGCTCAAAAGACGAGGCAGGGGTGCATGTGTGTGTGTCTGAGATCAGTCCACTCAGAACCACAAAGCTAGTTTCCCTTGGATTATATAAGCCATCTGGAGTTTCCATGCAAGCGTAGCTAATTATGATTGTGTTAGACATGTTTTAGCACTGTGGAGGAAATGGCTGTTTCTTCGTGGTTTGGCTTGGAAAATCAAGGAGTGACTATTTAAATGTGTTTGAATGAACACGACAAAAATGCCTGCAAAACTCATCTGCACTGTGTATGCCCATGCTTACACAAAGCAGTTACTAGGAGATGACTTGAATGGAACACAAGTCGTTACATGTAGCCGAATGCCTCGCAGATGGGAAGAAAAGACTAACGCTTTCTGTCTCTGAGACTTTACGTCATGGAGGTGCACATCACAGAGCTTGTTCTTCTCCCTAAAACATAACCATCGCAACATGCACACTATCTCTCTAACACAGAAAAGAGTGTTACTCAGACCTTGAGACAAGTGATGGCGGATTCAAAAGAGTGCTGCCTCTCATGTCGGAAAATGGTAGAAAAAAAGCAACAGAAGAGAAGCAAATACTAATTGCATCTTTGCCATTCAAACACACAGGCTCATCAGTCATTCTGCTTCGGGCATATAAGAAACAATCACAAACACAGACAGGAACAAATGAAAACTATAACCTCAGATCATATTGAATCACAACAGGCAGGTTTGATGAAGCAACCAGAGATATATTTCTAAATAATGGCATGAGATAAGTGACAAATTGTGTGCTTGTTCACGGTGGATATGGTGGTGCTTAAATAGAGCCAGAAACTGGTTGTAACACTTGTCTGAGACTGAAAAAAAAAGAAAATCGTTTATATATGCCTTGAAAGGCCTGGGGAATACATCATGGTGTTGTGTGCCAGTTTGAGACCCTAAAATGTGCAGACTTTTACACCACAAAAAACCCAAATCTTTGTGTGTACATTAAAGATGTCTAAATCTTTTCCTGAGTACAAACAAGCAAGGATCACATGTGGTTGAGCGTTTTTGTTTCAAGTCAGTGAAGGCCCTTCTCATCTGTCTAGTAATGTACTTTTATGGGTTGTATTCTTGCAGTGTTTCCCATCCCACCCTGTCCTGGTCCCCTAATTCACTCTTTTGTTTATGATTTCCCTGAAACACCCGCTTTCAAAAAGTGGAAACTCCCATAGGTGGGTTTGTTATTTTTATCTGGGACAGTTTTCTGTTTCAAATGCCACTATTTTAGCTTCTCACACTCACAGGAATCTTCCCTCTGCCCTGCATTTCACTACATTTACTTCCAACGCCTCATGTTCGGTTCTGCTATCTGCCTTTTTCTTTCTGCATGTATATAGGTCCACTGCATGGCAAGTGCTTCTTCCATTACAGTCAAATGTACAAGCTTGTAGCTCTAGGGTTGGAGAGAGTCTGTGATCTAGTGGTGGGGGTTTTAACAGTGTGATTCTGCTTATAGCACTCCAACATTACTGTTATGGTGCTGAGACACAAAAGGCCTGAAGCCCTTTTCTCTTTGAATAATGTGAATGTGTTCCTTGTGTAATTTGTGTCTGAGTGTGTGCACGCATGGTGATGTGTACCTGTGTGTATGCATGTGCCTGTGGGCTTTTGTGGGTGTTAGCATGTTTGTCACACATACAGGCTAACCATGCTCTTTCCTGAAGAACCCCTGCTTCAGACTGACAGAGCATTTTCACAGGTGCTTCTGTGTAAACCAGAGATTTTCTTTGCTGACTGCTGGTTGTTGACACTCTCTCTGTCATTATCCCTCATTGAGCTCCCGACTAACAAGTCAAATCACAGCCCCGGGTTGTGATGACGTCAAGCTCTAGGAAACATGAGCCCACTGCTAGAGGTGCATCTCACAGCACGACACAGCAATTTTGTTTCAGATGACATCCGGTGCAGCCTTTTGAGGATGAAACACGCACTGATGAGTTTTTAAGAGGCTTTGTTTTTGCACCGTTCTGTGTTTTATAATCAAGGTCTGCTGAATCTTTAATGGGTGGAAAAGAAATGATGAAAAGATGGCTCCCCTGTGCACCATTTCCATGATGTTCATACAGCATTGAATAGTGTTCAGTTTCGGAGCAAAAATGGCAGGGAAGACGACTAAACAGATGTGTGACTGTCAGTCGGGAATTTAGGAAGGATACCCCATGCTGATGAATTTTATGGCAACATTTATTATAGCAAAGAGGGAACGACTGAAATGTCTACACAGTGATTGAGTTGGAATCACAGCAGTGTCCTGAGGAGTTTGGCACTCCCATAACAAAACCGTTTCCGCCTACTGAAATAACAATGTTTGTACCGCTTAATATTTTCACAATCAATAAGAATAACAGCAAAACCTATGTACAGATTCTGTTATATCATGATTTAATACAAGAAGCCATTTTTAATCATGATTAAGAATGTGTTTTTCCTTTCGGAGACATAAATGAGGGGATTAAAAAAGGGGTACTGCAATAATGATGTCATCTTATCATAACAGACAGTGACTGAGTGGGAAATGTAGGTGGAGCACAAGACAAACAGACAGCAGGAGGCATTCGCTATAGGGGAATACTGATAAAGCAGGTTGGGGGCCACGTTATGACAGATCAGCAACTTGTCCGTCAGTTTGTTTGCTTTTCAGGGCGACGATTTTGCTGTCATGGCATCAGGCTCAGTGGAAAACGTGACCAGTTGTTGAACAGCTGCCATGTTTAGTGCCTCACTCAGGTCAGTGAATGTCACATCTGAGCACCCGACCAGCCAAGCCTGGATTGCAGGGTCTGGTATGTGGTGGCTACATTACAGGGACAGATCAGACATGCATCCCTCTGCGTGATGCTTGGTCATCTGACACATTCCTGTGGGAACAAGCCCCCTCATGCTCGGGACAGTCAGCACATCTAGATGGACACTGACACACAGACTGAAAACCAGTTTGTCTCCAGACATCAATCGATGTTCTCTTTCAAAAAAAGATCAGACGTTTTCATGCTAAAACACATTAAAGGTTGTATACTTTCAGCTCATATTGTATGTAACATTCATACAGAGCTGTAAGCTCATCTAAAGGCTTCATGTGATCAACATGAGCAGCTGCCACTTTTGGCCCTTCTTGTTTTCACTCTTCCCATAGTGGCTATCACCATGGCTATTAGGTGTCTGATATTAATAAAAAGTATTTACGGTTTTAATTTGACTAGCTTAAGATGATTCAATTAATCTTGCCACAGAGGCTGGCCTGAGTGAGTACACAGGAAATACAAAAGACAAATGAAGTCTGTGGAAAATGAGCAAACCCATATTATAAGATGTGCCTCACAGATCACCTCTCGTGGTGAATGGTCTCATTTACGCCCTACTGGAAGGACTATTAGTGCTCATGCCTTATATTTATTTCTTCATTTCTTTTGCCCTGTGAAAGAAAAGCTGGATTTGCCTCACCTACGACACTCCAACTTGTCAAATAGCTGCTGTAATAAAGGTGAAGGATTCTCCTTATGTCCTGAGCAAATCACACACGTAGCCACAACCCCACACTCCATCTTTAATTAGCTGCGTGTTGTTTCTGCATCATGAAAAACGAAGGCTCAATGTAGTTTTCATCTGGTTGCCTTCACTTTCAATTTTGCTCACCTCCGAAAAAGCAATTTAGTGGGAGCTCACAGAGAAGCCAGATCATGCATACTGAGGAGGAGCCAACTGTGTGTGCTGAGAGAGGAGAGGCTCAGTTAAAAGGGAGATGTTTTTTTTCTGATACCTGAACAATTTCACTTCAAGCAAAACCACCCGCTATGGGCCTGCTAAGGTAACTACTCATGTAGGCTTTGCATAACTATTTGATGAGGTTTGTTGGAGTGCAGCTGGTATTTTAAATATAAAAGTTTATTGACATATGCATAGGGAAGACTAGGTCTGGGCAATATGGACAAAATCAAATATGACAATATTTTTGACCAAATACCTCATTATTATGATTGTTGATGATTATTGGTGCTTCTACAAAATATTTACACAATGAGATTTCTGATAAATAATCATCATTAATGCCTATATAATGACTAAGTGGGTCAAGGCAAGAGTTCAGAAAATTACATCACTTTACTGTAATGCAGTCTTTAAAACCAGGAAATCTATTAGATTAGATATTATGATATCTGAAGTCCCAGGCAACATCTAGTCTCATATCACAATATCGATATAATATTGTCACATTGCCCAGCCCTACGGTAGACTTCTAGCATTATTCTCTCATTCAATCTTTGACCCTGTTTTACCCTCCCAGTTTGTGACACACCAAAAGTGGTGGGACCCCATGGCATTCCATCATCAGCGAGTAGCACATCTGACATGTCTATTTTTGAAAATCACTTGACAAGATCTGCTATTTTGAGCTAGGTAATGTGGGTTACATCTGTTGCGGTGAACTGGGCTGCAAGGGAACCTTTTAATCAACACCAACTCCACCACAAATCAATTTCTTGATGACAAGCCAGTAGTTTCATAAGACGCCAAAGAATGTTTACCTGAGACATGGCACAGAAAAGTGTTTGTTTATCAGGTGGGCAGAGTTCCCTGTCTTTCTGTCTCTCCTGATCTCGGTGCTTGTTCAAAAGCGCGGCATGAACGAGCAGTTTGTTTCTCCTCCCTTTGGAAGCAATTAGTGGCTTCAGGCAAGGGATGCAGGGAAATTGTTCCTCTCAGTCCTCTCTTTCTGACAGATTTATAGGTTCAGTTATATAGCCTTGGTTTAGAAAGACACTGCATGCAATGGTTTGGGTTGCTTTCTTATGTAAAACAGCGTTGCAGTGCAAACAAATATTTGTGCCATAAGGCCTGCATGTTAACATGTTAAGGATGTGTGTGCTCACCTGTTGGCAGTAACTGAGATGTTGTCAGGAGCCTGGTCGATGCCGTGAAAATGTCTGCTGGTCTTGTCTTTCTATCTAAGTCAGCTGCTGAAGGGACCACACCTTCATTAACCTCATCCTCTTCATCTTCTTTGTCTGGCGGCTCTGGCAAGACAGAGTTATGCAATGCAAACGGTGAGTCCTCTCAACGTAATAATTTAAAGTCAGAGTAAAACAGATTAGCTGAGGGTAATCTCAAGCCTGCCAAAGCAGACTTAACCCTCCTTCATCTCCGCTCACATTTGAGACTGCATCGTGAAGTAGAATGGAAGGAATATTTTTCTTAACCCAGTTCTGTCAAATGGATCGGCCTATCATCCACTTAGCTGTAGCCAGCCATCCATAGCACAGTAGTCTGGCCCTCTGTAGTCTAATTAGATCGACGCCCCTCTGTATGTGTGTGCGTGTGTGTGTGTGTGTGTGTGTGTGTGTGTGTGTGTGTGTGTGTGTGTGTGTGTGTGTGTGTGTGTGTGCGTGTGTGTGTGTGTGTGTGTGTGTGTCTGGTCCATCATGAACCCAGTCCCCTTATTCAGTCATCTGTCTTAGAGATGTTAGAAGGAGGTAAACAAAGCAAAGCATTCCCCATTAACTCCGTAAACACACCAAGCTCAAAAAGAAAGAGACCCACAGAAAATGGAAAGATTACAACATCGGTTTATTAAAAGGCAGAGCTGTGTTATTCGCTTTCAAAAAAAAAAAAAAAAAAAAGCTTCAGCAAGCGTGCCTGCAGGTCAGTTAGCAGAAATTGATGAGCTGACTCAGTGATGAAGCGAGGTGCATCGAGCACAATACGACTCCTCATTCATATTAGTGATGAATTGATGTCCAAAGCCTGCCTGGCAAAAGTCTTGGGGGACTAATCATGGGTTAGAAAACAACCTTCTAACAGCTATGAGGCGTTGCAAGCTACCACCTCATAATCTCAGTCATGCACCAGAGAATCTGAGCCAATCTGAAGTTGCGGAAGTCTCCAAAGCAAAAACACACCTCTTCACTTTATTGCACTGTTGACCTCCACACAGCTGGATATTGACTCAGCCAAAGAAGACTAGAGAGAGTAATGAGCAGTGGGAGAAAGCTCACACAGACAAATGTATGCACACACCTCACCTGCGCACTCATGCACGCACCTGCACATATGCACATGGGGTTGGTTTAGCAGGGGTCTTTTGGCTCAGTATCTGACAGCTGTTACCTCCAAACTTCATTTGGCAGGTTCACCACCAGCTAACAGGATATACAGCATGCAACACATTATCCATTACATTACATCCTATTACATTAATAAGCTGTCCCTATACAATTGTAAGTGTCTTCAAGTGCTTAAATATTCTAACCATGCCGTTGTTTGTTTTGAAAGTGGGAAGTGAATTGCTGATGCAGCATGAAGAGCAATAATACCGTACAGTCAGTCACTGCAGCATCTTGGATCTGCACTGGAGACACAACAGTGTGCCTATAGCGCGGTGCTTAATTAGCATGGCTAATGAGATGTGCAGTAAATGAGACAGGGACAGCAAACAAATGCGTGTGTGAACACACACACCTCTGATAGACATACAAAAATACATGGTATATGATTGCTCATGGTTGCTGGTGAAGATTTTTATAGAAGGAAAGCCCTCTTGCCCTCCCTCTCTCTCTCTCTCTCTCTCTCTCTCTCTCTCAGCCCACATCTTTCTTTTCCTCTCTTTATCTCTTTCATGCACCAAAACTAATGTGTGGGTATGTGTGTGCGTGAGCGACTGTGCGCAGCCATTCTGTCCACCCATCACTATGAAACATTAGCACATCACAAGAAAAAAATTACTGATGACCAGCCATAAAAAAAAGTTGGTCTGCTGACAGAGCAAAATAAGGCTGAGCGGGGTGAGAGGAGGAGGCAGTTAAATGGACTATCTCCATTTAACCCCATTCTATAAAGCCCTGCTAAAAGAACCATAACAGCCAGTGCCGAGCTGAACAACAATCCACATTAGTGCTGTATTGTCATTTTTCTCTCTGCTTAGTCACACTGAAGAGTAATTAGATACATAATTTGATCTTTATGACTTTGCAACATGCCATGTAGATCAGTCATTTAATCCTTGAGGTTAGTTGCTATCAAAGACAGACAATATTTCCTGACAACTTTGTCTTCTATGTCACTTTCTTCTATACCTCAGACTGTGAATAGATTTGACTTAACTTCTTCATTTTGCATGGTCACACACACACACACACACACACACACACACACACACACACACAGAGAGAGAGAGAGACTCAGACGGAGGGAGTGTGAGAAAGCCTGAGAATCTCTCAGAGGAATTTTTCACGGCAATCCTGAGTCTTTACATCAGAGATCTCAGCAGTGCTTTATGTTCTGTGTGGCAGTGCAATCGCTTCAGCTGTCACATCCACACAAAATCAAAATGAAGCTTTTTCTGAAGTTAAAATGGATTACTGAGGTAGGTTCAAAGACACAGGAGTAACTGCTTGCAACTGCTTGCAATGTTCTCCAAGTTTGCCTATGCCATCTTTACTTGTGATTAAATTGTTCAGACTTAAATTGGATTTGGAACAAGTGCACTGGGCAAAGCTTTTGACATAGTCTACTCATTCCAAGTGTTTCTTGAAGCTATTATGGCCAACCAGAAACCTTGTGTAGCTGCTGGACCTGCAGAAGCTTAAACGTGGTAGTTTGTTGTGATGTACATGCAGTTTATGTGCTCCAGAAGCCGATCAGTGTCTCCCCTTAGCTACCAGAAATAATAAGCAGAGGATACGATCAGGCTGTGCACGCTACCCCTCAGTCCTGCCACCGCACTCTGCTTTATCTATGTCAGCCCCGAGTGAGTTTGTGAAAGAGTGAATGCGTGGGCTTGCAGGAGATCGCTATATGAGGCTTAGAGTGATAAGGAAGAATAGGAGGGGGTAGGATAGCAGCACAGAGAGTCAGATGCTCATAATCAGATGCGTTAAAATTGGATATTGTGACTGAGAACCCTCATTCTGAAAGTCTCCATAATGTGCTTGCACAAAATTGCATCATGTTGGTATTAGTTCAGCTATTTTTCAAGACTCTTACCAAGAGATTCACTGCATTCTCTAATTACAGTTCCATTAGTTTGAATGGGTATTAGCTCCATTGTCAAGTCTGAGTAATTCTGAGTAAATGATATAAATTTGCCTGACCAATTCTACAATCTTACATTTGGTACACATGGCAGTCAGTCTAATTAAAGTTCCAGCAGTAAACTTGGATTAGGAAATTTCTTGATGTTGTTGGTCTTTGTCTGTAGTTCATTCAGCTCCGAAAAGCTGTGGGTCAAATCTTAAAAACAAATAGGCCTAATCCTAAAAGTTTATTAAAATGCATGGGCTCATTCACTCTCCAACTGATTTGAGTAGTCATTATGAAAAGATTAACATAATATCCAAGTCATCACAGTGCTCCCTGTTGCTACGCCATTGATATTCTATATTAAGGTATCAAGTATTCATGTCACATGCTTGGTGTGCAAATCTATGTCCAAAATCAATTAATCTGTAGATAATGCATTAGCTGTGTCTAGTTGTGCTGTACAGCGTTTGGATCACAGGGACAATATGGCCTGTGCATGTGGTAATGGAGCGCATTATGGGTATAGTCTCACCACCTCCCACAAGTATAGCATATGCTAATAATACGAAGGGGAGGAGAGGACAGAAGGAGAAGGATGAGCAGAAACTGTTTGGAAGAAAATGTACGGCGATGGCTATCTGAGATGCTTTAAAGAACCTCATTTTTCATCCCCCACATCTCATCAAGCACAACCCCCCACCGCTCTCTCTCTCTCACTCTCTGTTTTGCAATCTACTTCTCACCCCCCGCTTACGTTATTTGCCTTCGTTTCCCCTCTCTTTTCTCATAATTGACCTTGCTATTGGCTGTTAGAGTGTCCCTTAGCAGGGGAATCGAAATGTTGTGCAGATGCAGAGCGTTGCTATTTTATTTGCCTCACAGCCCCTTCAAGGACAACAAATACTTTCTGGATCAATGGAGAACCCACCCTTGTACTTGGTATATGATTTCCACACCTCCAATAGAAGACAGATTTACATACTGCAGTTTTAAAATAAATTGCAATACAAGGCACACACAGAGGACATTCATGGTGGGATAATGTATGATAATACAGGGGTGCCCTGTTTTCATTTTTGTATTAGGCTCCTACTGTGTCCTTTGGCAATGTTTAATCATTTGGCCTGTGAAAACAAGCGGACAACCAGGGTATCTATGGACAAACAGAAGGGCCAGATGAAGAAAAGCACTGCATTCTGCTGCTTCTCATCCATACTGGGATAACAACAAGCTTTCTTTTTTTTTCCAACAAGCGAGCTCTCATCCCTATCAAGACATTTTCACCCTCCAAAGCAGCCACAGCTGACCTCTTTCTCCATGGAAAAAAATGACACGGATGGTGTTTGCACGCAGGCAAAGAGATTGCAAAAGGAGGAGGGGATAGATGGATGGAGTTAGGGAGGGAGGGAGGAGGGCAGAGGGAGGGAGGAGGGAGAGGTGGAGGAGACTAAATGGCGAGAAGCACGTTCAGCATCCATGAACAGCGACTGGCGAGCGGATGGTCCCATAGGAGAGATGGTGGTTTCGCTGAGTGTGCGCTTGGAATACTGATACCGGCCACAGTAGCCCTCCCCTCCCACGCCAAGCCCCTTTTTTGCATGCTGCCACACGGTGAATAACGGGGCACTAAACAAGCGCAGACACAACACTGAGTGCCTCAGCCATAACACAACAGCACAAGTCTCATAAAATACCGGCAGCGTTGGCTATTAAGTGGCAGATCAACATATGATGACATCTAGAGAGGCTAGAAACAGCAATGAAGCAAACAAGATTGATGTAAAACACCAGCCGCAATCAATAAATCCCTTTTTTGCCACTAGGGAACTGTTAATGTACGAGATTAAGTACTGCATATTAACAGACATTTGGTGGAAGGGTGGTATTGAAGTATGTGGACTAATCTACACACTGGTATAATGTGCTCATGTCCTCTGCTGTAATTAACATCAGATAGGTGATCATCAGTCACATTAGAGACACAATGCAACAGTGCATACACTTCCATGAATATAACAGACAATTCTTTATATAGATATCAAGCAAACCATCATGAATATATCTGTCACAAAAGCTTCCAAGTCAAGATAATCGACTCATCATTTTGCAGCCTGACCTTTGACCCTCCAATGATGAATGTGCCTGTACATGGAGGAGGATCTCCCACTGAAGTCTCATTAAGCATACAGACACCAGACAGCTACCAGCGTCGCCGCAGTGTTGGGGGATGGGCCAGGCAGAAGAAGCTATTCGCTCAATGTCATGTGAAAGTGTCTTCACAGACCTACCAGCTACTAGCATCTGTTTCTACCAATCGTCATTCCCTTTCATGCAGTGTGGAGAATACAGCCTCCGTCGTATACCATTCAATACTCATTGGGGTCATTAGCTGAGGTAGTTCCTGGCCTTATTTAATGCCAGAGGTGAGCTGCGTACTGAAAACTTATTACAGACGTTTAAAATACCTACAGCATTGCTACTCTCCAAGCTTGTTGAACATGTGAATTCCAGCACAGGCTGTAGCTCATCAGTCCCGTCAAGTTAGAGATGATTTCAGTCTAACAATTATAAAGTGTTGACATGGTTTCAAGGGGATTTGGATTTATGCAAATCTACAGCTTTTGACTATTTACCATGTCAGAGACATTATTGATCATGTTGAACTGTCTGCAACCTTTTGACAGTCATCTATTGAAAAGACTCAAGACCTGCCTGCAGATGATTGATCACATCCATTTAGTCAATACGACCACTATTGATTTGTTTAACTTGCTTACCTCCTGCTATTGGGAAGTTAACCTTTGGGCTCTGAGTTGTGCTTGTTATGGATTCCAGCTCTGGTTTGTGATTGATCCCCAGAGCAGTGGTGATGATCCCTGGCTGTTCCTCCGTTGGCCCTGACTGGGCCTCCGGGAAGCCCGGGCCCGCTTTAGTCTGAGTGGGTTGAGCTTTGATCATTGTGGCTTCTTCAGTGCTGAGGTTAATGCTAACAGTCGACTCCTTTGGTGTTGTGACAAACATGATTCCTGGGGATGTAGGAGGACTAACGGAGACTAATGGGTGTCTGGTCAGCGTGGTTTCTACCAGTCCTGGGTTTATTGTCGTTGTTTGGACTGGCGCCCATATCAAGACAGTGGGAACTGTAGTTTCTGGTGTTGTCGCTGAAGTGGCTGTTACCACCTCCTTTTGAAAACCTTCAACCTCCTTTTTCTCAGTGTGTTCCTTTGGGAGGTGGTATGCGGAGGCCCCCGTGCTGGGTCCTGCAGCTTGCACAGTGCCCTGGGCTAGGTGGGGACGTGTTGCATTTTGCGCTGGAGCATTTGTGCTGGTGGGATTGTTGGAGAACAGAGTGTTTCTGATGGGAGCGCTGCTGGGTGAGTAGGAGTCTGAAACAAGAGTATCATTGTCACTCTGCACTGTGCTGCTGTGCAGAGAGTCTGATGTCCCTGTGGGAAGTGATTCTTTTCTTATCTCTGTCATACTGGTGAGGAACTCCTGAGTCGAGGTGGTGGGTGGTTTAGAAGTGGTAGAAATGCTGCTTTCCCCCAAACCTGAATGTTCTGGCGAGAGATTGATTGGTTCTGTCAACCCTTCAGCAGCTGTGGTCAATGCTGCGTCCTCGTCCTTGGTTTCCGAAGACTCACCCCATGGATTAAAGGGGATATGGAACGATGCCGAGGGAAAGGAAGGGAGCCTTGGCAGAGATGGAGCCCACCAGTAAGAATTAGTTTTCTCTGCAGGTGGGGTTTCTCCAGGCGGCTCTCTTGATGGTGTTGGTCCCCAGTGGCCCTCCTCATCAGCAAGAGCCTGCCTGTGAAGTGTGACCAGGAAGCAACACGAGAAGCACAAAGCCAAAGTCCGGCGGAGACGAAGCATGCTGCCGACAGTGGAGTGGTGACTGGACCGGTCACATGTTGTTCTCCATTCTCCTCGTCCCTAAAGCACGTCTGGCTGCCTTTCCGCTGAAGTGACCTAAAAGACAAGAACAGACAGGACTCTGAGTGACACACTTCCAATCCTCTGTTGGACAGCTGAGTTGATGAAAGAGGCAAGTTGCTGGAAACCCCATCTGTTGATTTTTGTAATTTATTTAGGCTGGACTGTCTGCAGCTTCTCAGAGGGTGACCTTCTTTTCAAATGTTTTTCCACACTGTAAAGCATATCATGACAGCAAAGCCGTGCCACCCGCTATAAAGTATACCACCCATTACAAGGGACTGCTGAAGTAAGCAGGCTGAAAATATGTTGTCTACCACAAATCACAACAAGAAGTATTATGGACACCCCACAATTAGTGGTGTCCTGTTAGATGTGGGGGTCAGTATTTATGTCATGCTGTTACTCACATGCTCACTGTGTCACGGTACTTAGGTCTAGTGGTGGACCAATTAAAGGAAGGAAAAAAAGCTTCCATCAAGATTTACTCTTTTCAGTGAGTAGTGTCCAAGAAATAATGTGTGTTTGTGTGTGTGAGCATATATGATGGCAACAGGGGGCTGGGGAGTTAGAATTAGGGGCTCGGTTGCTGCCATAAGAATGAGGGGACCTCCTTTTCTTTTTGGGGAGCATTGAGTGGTTCAAAGTCACTAGCCTGTTGCCTCAGTGAAAAGATTGGGGCACCAAAGGAATTTCCCCTGGGAGAACAACAACCTGTGTGCTTCAGCCATACAGAGCACACACCCTCCCCAGCTAGGGCCTTGCGCTCTTTCAATCTCTGATTTATTTGTTCCGTAAAGGCAGGGAGAGAAAGACCTATTTGTGTGTGCTTTAGTCTACAATGAGAAAAACTTCAATATTCACACTAATCTGCAAACACAGTGAAGCCCTCTACAGCTGTCTCCTTCCTGCTCCAATTCTCTGTATCTCTCACTCTTCTTTTTTCTTGCTTGTCAGTTTCTGCTCCTCTCTCTGACAAGTTTCTATATTTCTCACGTTTTTCCTCCCTCATCCATGCCAGCACTCTCTGCACACCTCTTTCTCTTGTTCTCACTCTTGTCTTGCTCTCATGCACACACTCACAGTCATGCACACATACGCACGTACACTCCATCAATCAGCCAGTATCATAGGAGTCTTAGGTTTGTTCTCACTGATCAAGAGAGCAGGGACTTGACCCGCTGTCTGTTTCCCACATAGACATGACCTAAGTGGGCCTGTCTTCCTCTCTGTTCCTGCCTGGAGGGCTGGAACCAGCCTGGATACACAGACGCCGAGATATGAAGACTGACTACTTGAGGTCACACACAGAGCAGCCCACACACTCCCTAGTTTTATGGCACTTGAGTGAACAGCATGAAATCAATTTCCAATGAGGAAAGGTTGTTTTTAGATGCCTACGTTCAAGCCTACACCAAACAACCCACACAGGGCCACGTACACGCTTGCAGAGATATGACTGTGGATGAAGTTGGCTCTGACTCTATTAGCACACTTGTGTACTCACTCGCCCACATGGACTGTTCTGTTGTAGGTACACACACCCACATGCATGCAATTTATAGGCCTCAAGACGTTTTGCCAGGCTCATGATGAGGAGGAATAAACTTTTAAATGCCGTCTTTAAAGAAAAACCCAAAGATGATTTGTTATGAAAAAAAAAAAAGATTCATTTCATTTCACATTGAAGCATTTCAATTAGCTGCAAAGCTTGGGGCAAATTATTCCTTTGCCCTGATTGCCTTTTTGTAGATCTAAAAAATAACTAATCAATTATTAACACCGCAAGGATTATGTATAATTTATTTTGTCTAACATGCTCAATTTTCACGTTCTCGGTATCACTTTCACTCAGTGTCGCCTCTACATGTTGGTGAGGTGAATTCATGAAACAATATATGAAACAATATATTCTCTGCATATCTCTCTTTACAGCCTCCCTGTATGTTAAATCACAAAGATTTTTTTGTAGGAATGAGACACCGAGGCTTTTCCCTAATATCTGAGTATTTCCCCAACCTGTTATAGCTCCTGTCGTATCCAAAATTGTAATATAAATGCACGAAAACAACAACACAGAGGCACTTGAGGGCAGAATCAAGTAGATACTTATGTTCTTGCTGATCCAGTTCGTCTTAATCAGTGAGGATAATAGAAAATTTTGTCTGATTTGAAACAACAAGATGGTATTTTCCTGATGGGCTGCTCATTTTAAACATGGTGGCAGATGTGGAACCAGTGTTTTGGCGTCATTGCTCCTCCACCCCCATAAGTCTCAAGCCTAGATTACAAGGCAGACACAGGGAAGTCATCGAAACATTTCGAGTTACACAGCTGGGAGTAACATCTCCCGCCCACTCTATCTTGGTCATCAAAGGACAATTTTCTCACATTTTTAAACACCCCAATCCATTTTTTTCAACATACCAATTACAGAAATATACACCTACACTCTTAAAAGCTAGGACTAGATCCCACCATACTTAAATTATAGTCTCATGCTTTTCAGGTATAACAAATGTAAACAATCTCTATCTGTCGGTGCTTCCATCAGGTGCTGCATCAGTCACTTTCCAAGAATGAATTATCAATCAAACAAACATAAATAAAGCAACTGATGGGTTAAAAATGTCATCACTGCTTGCGGTATACTCTAACTATGAACTGAGCCTTTAACCCTCTTGTCATCATTTGTGAACATGAAATATGTGTCTGTTAGCAAGGGCATTGTCCAGTCTGACAGGCAGCAGAACAAGCGGAAAGGAACTGTTAGGCAGAGAGAAGGATAAAAAGTGTCTGTGGGGAATTTACGAGTCCCCCCCTTATTTTGCTGGCGTTTTGTCTCACTGCTCCTGACAAAGGCAGGGCCTGGCACAGTAGTGTGCTCAGTGGAGCAAAGAGAGAGAACGTGAGGGACAGGCAGAAAAGAAAAAGGGCAGAAAGCAAAAAGACAAGGGCAGGAGAGGGGGAGGACAAAGAGAGAGAGAGAGAAAGAGAGAGAGATACCTTATTGACATTCTATTATGGCATTCTTAGTCCAGGAGAGCAAACTCTGCTGCAGTCACACTAATGCTCATCTCAGTTTGTTGCCAAAGCCTCTTTTATTAACTCTGTAAACAGACTCCCTTGCCTCAATTTGGTCTGTGTGACCATATGTGCATGTGTGTGTGTGTGTGTGTTTGTGTGTCCACTCACTTTCCTCTCTCAGGACCATCAGTCATTTTGATCTCAATCAGCTTCCAGCCTGGTGCACCAGAATCCACTGTGCTGCACCATCATCACACTGTCATTATTACGCCTCTAACTTATTCTAAATTAATCTGACAGCAGAATTACAGCATCACAACCTCCTCTGTGATCACTGTGGTCTTGACAGTCTAAGATCTAAGATATTGAGGGCACTGTAGTCAAGGTAATAGAGGAGCGAGGACGAGATGAAGAGAGAGGAGAGGGAATGAGAAAGAGGACGAGAAGGCTAGAGAGGGAGATGTTAAAGAGGATAGCGGTCGCTGAATTAGAGGTATGTGCCGTTCCTGAGTGATTGAAATGGATAGCCACCGTACTGGGGGGAGTCACAAATGGAGATGAATTGACTGTGGGCAACACCATTACTATTTAACAAGCCTGCCATAACCACATCAAGGCCCCAAGATCAATGACACAGTCCTGGATAATGGAGTGTTTTACCTCCCCGCAAATGGCTACTATGATGGTGCCTGTTGGCTTTGTGTGTGAGTGTGTGTGCCCGTTTGAATGCATGTATGATGTGTGTTCAGTTCAGTGTGTTTGTATGACTGTATGCCTGTGCATGTGAGAGTTTATTTATGTGCGTCTGTGCCCATGTGTGCTTGGGTGACAGAGAGTGCCTGTGTTTTTGATCGCAGCTCACATACTCTCTCTCTCTCTCTCTCTCTCTCTCACTCATCTAAGGCGTCAATCTACGGCTTTTTCCCGTCGACCTCGCCTGGCCTTGACACTACGCACAGGGATGTCGATACTGCACACACTCAATCTGACCGGCTGCTTTAAGCCAGCGGGGATTTCTTCTGCATAAAGCAGCACATTTAAAAGGCTTTATAAAGGGTTAGAGAGTCCTACATGGTTAGCAAGCTGAGTAGTTCATCTATCTATAAATCTATCTAGCTAGATTCATTATGCCAATATGATCACAGCCAAGCATTTTTACATATTATGTTTTCTTTATCTGTGACTACCATCAAATGATTTAGAAATGCACAAGGAGCAAGGCAAACCAGATGTAATTAAGAGTTAGAATATCTGATTTGTGACTGCTATATGCAAAAAAATATATATATATATTTAACTTTTTATTTTGAGACTTTTTCTATTTGCTTCCAAATTCAAAAATGTACTATAGCAGTGGTTCATTTCATCATTCTGCAATACAGTGCTGCAGTGTATGTTCAGCACAATGAATTTAAATACATCTCTTATTCCACAGATCCATATCAATATCACAGTGTAAAATAAATCAATCAGGTTATCCATGTGTGAAATAAGGAGGGCTATGTTTTTGTAAGATGCCTGGATATCGTGTGTAAAATGATGTATCTTTTGCACTTATCTACTACCCACTTTGCTGACTTAAATAAAATTAAATAAAAGAATACGATATTGGGATTTTCCATTTCAGTGCATGTTAGTCTGAAGCAGCATACTGATGCTTTTATCTATTCATTCAGCGATTGTTGAGAGGATTGTTGTGTTACTTCATGATAATATTTTAGAAAGAAGTCATTTTTCTCAAATCCAGCTGCTCGGTGAACTGCTATACTGATGATTCTCCAGTTTTGTGTGCTGAATTCAAAAACACTCATTTCTAGCTCCATTACATTCCACAGCTGACATCATAACTTTCAAAACATCACCCTCATGGCATAACCATTAATAAGTGAGTTGTGAGGTCAGTGCCCCAAAAATGCTGGCTGGTACAAATCTGTTAAACACATACACAGATAGAAATGCTGCAGCCGCTGCAGTCAATAGTTCCTGGCCATTATTGACCATAATGAGGGCTGCTCCCCTGTCCCAGAATAGCCAAACCTCTGGTCATGTGTCCAAACGAATGGCATCAGGCATGGCTCCAACAGGTTACGTCCTGCTGTTATTACATCCATCCAACATCCAGACTCATACTTTCTATAAACAGGAGTAATTCTGCTCACAATTCTAATCTGTGATGTTTCCTCTGCTGATGTTTTGGATTGTCATTTTTACAAATCTAATTCACAAGCAAACCACAATAACAATTCACAATAAAAGCCATTAAAGTTGCTCTATTCTGACAAAACCTGTTGATTCACCCAACAAAAATGACCATTGTCTTATTCAAGAGATTAGGATAATTCTGTAACCATCTTTGATGATGCATTCCTCCTTTTACACTCCACCTCCTTAATAGCCCACCATGACTGGGTATGAACTAAAGCCTACATGCTTGAGAATCACATTAATTGTGTCAGGCTAACACTTAGCCCTAGAGCTGATGAATGCAGTGAACCTGCGCATTATAAAGGACGCACTCAAACACAGGCGTTCCACCGGCTGCTTTTACCATGGTGACGGCTGAAGCCAAAGACGTCTTGCTAATCCTTGGGATTTGAATGCCTTTTTGGAGTTCGCTGTGCTGCTTTTAGAAGTGTGCTCCACATACATGCAAATGGACAGGCACACACACGTACATGTGCACACACACACACACACACACACACACACACACACACACACACACACAGATGCATGCACACAAACAAACATCCAATCCATGCTTGCCATTACATTCCCTGCTTTGCCATTACCAACTAGCACACACATGCATGCAAACACACACACACACACACACACACACACACACACACACATACATACATTATGCTATGCTGAAATGTAATGCAGTAACATGCTTAGCCTGCATCATCCAGGTAGCCATGAATATTAGATATGTTCACATACATACAGCTTGACTATAACCAGCTGACATCCTGACACACACATACACACACACTGCTAGTGTAGCTATAGATTTACCCCTATTGATTCTTTCCATTCTCTTCATTTTGATTATGATGTGCAATTTTGTCGATGTACCTAGCCTACCTGATTTCAACCAAACCTGACATGTATTGCAGGGAACACATGTAAGATATGCCAGTGTGTTTACCTATAGCTGCAGCTGGAGCATGTCTTCATAACAGCATGCATATGGGAGTCACTCCACACATACCTGACTCTAGATGTAGAGCTGCTGATTGACACAAACACACATGCTCTCTCTCTCTCTCACATCACACATACACACACACACACACATAGTTATAGACATCTAAATGAACATGTAAGCTGCTTACCTACAGACGTATGGAAACAGATGAGGAATCCAGAGCTGGCGGTGTGTGTGCTGCAGGAGAGCTCGTCACTCTGTGCCTGTGTTCGTCTGTGTGTGGAATTGAGTTCCAGTCTCGCAGTCTCCCTACCTCTCCCTCCCCTCCCACTCTCTCTCTCTCTCTCGCTCTCTCTCGCTCGCTCACTCTCTCTCTCTCTCTCTCTCTCTCTCTCTCTCTCACTGCATCAGTAGTCCAGTGTGTGGCTCCGTCACAATGCCTGTGGTCACACCTCACTGAGCAAATTGTTCATTAGTGGAGACGCCCAGCACTGTGGACACTGGGAGGCAGAGTTAGGCGGACTACAATGGCTTATGAAAACACACACTTGCAAAATTACACATGCAGCCTTTGACCAGAAACACATTTACACACACAAACACACACAGACACAAACTCACAGCTCATAAATGTTGATGCAGCCATTTTCAAGCAATATTACCTCTATATTTAGACCAAGAATAACTAGCACACTTATTTTGAGCTTTTGGCTATGCATCCAAATGACCTGCTACTCTATAAACTGTAAATAATCATATCGTCCCCAGCTTTAGAACATATGTGGGCGATTCATCTGCATCCCACCATGCCATCCCACCCAAGCAAAGACAACACACCCCACATGCAATCTCCTACAAAACAGACATGAGGTTGGAGGGGTTCACCTTTGACACGGTTTGGAGCGGTCCATTTGTCAATCGGCCAGGGTCCCTTTATCTCTGATGACAATCTGAGATGTCCAATCAGAGGATGTCACTGTTTTGCACCGACCTTAGCACAACATTCCCCAGATCATTGCTTCTATGATCCCCAGGAATCTCCCAAATATAGAAACAATCAGAGTGCTCTCTGCCCAGGGAAACATAATTTCCTGAGTGGTGGCTGAGCCGTCCTGCCTGTGATGAAACCCCCTCCCCAGCACAGTCCCACCGGCACAGCCCAGATCACCTCAATAACGAATCTGACCTTGACTCTCCTTGCTATTCTTACCACCTTTACTTTTACCCTGGTGAGATAAAAGGCTAGTTTCCTTCCTGGCGTTCTTGCAACAGGGAGACTGCTGTGCTGCTTTTTCAGTATTCAGTGCTTGATCGTCTTAGGAAGAATAAATAGTTTTGGAAAGGAAGCTGCTTTCCATTTTTAAATGCATGTATCCGAGATACCTGAAATGGACAATCTATTATGTGGAACGGCAAAATTGGTCAAGAAGGAAAGTCATTATGCTAATAATGTTGAAGAGAATACATGTGTCAGCCCGGCATCTATCTGCCTTATCAATGTGAGGGAGAGGTGACACTGATGCAAAAGCAGCTTTATTTTAAGGATTATTAATTATTAACAATCCATTCACGCTTTGTTTGGTAGTTGCCATTTATTTTGCAAGAGAGAACAGATAGTGTAAAACATTTGGTCAAAGCTTGTTTTCAAGCCATATAAGGAATCCAAGCATTATTATAACACCAGGGCTTCTTTCCAGCATGCAGGGTTTGACTGGGAGCAAGAAAGGATATGAAAAGTAAAATTTCTCTCTATTCCCTTTCTGATCTCAGAACAAATTTAAGATTTTCAGTCTTATGCAATGAAGCTATGAATCGGGGATGAGAAAACTGATCCTAGGCCTGTGCCTGAGGACAGCCTCTACAGAGTAAGCGTGCCCTGATTAAAAATCTTTGGTCTAGTCCCTGCTCTGTCTTCATTTATTCATGTCATCATGCTGTTCTTAATTAATGCTAGTCCCTAAATTTATCGTATCTTTTTTTTTTTCCCCGAAAAACAAAAGTGAAGTATGGCTTAGTGCCTACAACTTCACAGAAATTTAATGTTAAACATCACACAACTTTCTCTGGAAGACCTCCTGCTTCCATTTCTGCTGGCAACAGTGACTATAGGCTTAACCAATAGGCTTTCAGCACACTAACTGGTGATTATTTGAAAACTTCCCATGGGAGCAATAGAGCTTTCAGATATAACATAATCAGAACCTTTCATCACTTTTCAATACTCAGTGTATTCAAGCGATCTGTGTATCTGGGAATGCGTGTGTGAGTGTGCGTGTGTGTGGGTGGGCGGGTGGATGGGTGTTTGCAAGCATGTGTGTTCATAAAGTCCATATGAATGTAGCACATCACTTGCACTGTGTTCCTGGAAAAAAGCTGTAACTTTTCTGGAGGCAAAAATAGACACAGCACAGTTCCAAGTATAAACATATGGAAATATATTTCTTATTTTCTGTTCTGTTTCACTGATTCCCTCCATGCTGTGCATTTATTCGGTCTCCAGTGCAGTCTTATGCATGAGGTACAAGAACGGCATTCATTGATCGTGCAAATATATTTGATGAGTGGTGAACTAAACAGCTCTTTCTGCAACTAATGAATATGAGCATGGACATCTTTAACGCTCACAAGAATTAATAACACTTTTGAGAACATTAAGGATGCTCACAAACTGTTTAATGCCACCCATGGCCAAGGCAAACAACCAGCACTCTATTCTGAGTTAGCCATGGATCTTAACACTGATACAGTCCTGCCATTCCTCATTACCAGACATGGACAAAACAAATCCACCTCTGACAAAATTACTGTCAGGTTCGCCACCATGAAGGAGAGGAGGATGATGTTTTAAAAAGGGACTATGATATGTACCAAGTTTGTTAAGCTGTTCAGATGATCTTGCTCTATGGAGGACGGTGGAATATGAGAATGGACGACACTGAGCTACAGCTTGCTGAGCAGGGACAACAACTGGAGAGTGAAACATCCATACTTAGTCTTTCTTAAGTTGTGTTTCTGAGGAAATCAGTCAGAATGTTTCAATCTGTTGTTGGACTCCATGTTTACAGCATCTCTCTTCCTCTTTCACTGTGCTGTGCTTCCTTACAGACCCACTCACAGTGGTTTTTCTTGGCTTTTAAAGGTAATCTCTGTCTAGGATTCTATTAGTACAGGATTATACAGTAATTCATTTGGTTTGGCAAGTGGGCAGAGGTAATGATTAAGTGCTGGGGAAGAGCGGATGGAGGCTCTGCTGTAAAAGAATAGCTCAGATCAGCTCATTTAAAAAAAAATGGAAGAAATGAACTTTAACGAGTTCATTTATAGGACTTGTGAACTGAACTTTGAGCTAGTTCTTGTGAAATGGGAAAATGCACAACATTGCTCTAATGTTGCCCATAGAAGCCAGTCAAGTAGCCCACTATAACACTACAAACTCAGGAAACCTCTGTTGACAGTGTCATGCACTTTTACACATATTCCTGGGTTATCAGTGTGACTGATGGCAGCCGTGTCTAGTGTGTTGAAGGGGCATTTCAGCTTTTCTCCGGTCTGGCTGGCGTCTTTAGGACACCGTGGTATAGATAGACATCACACAGGGAACGCTGTGTGTGTGTGTGTGTGTGTGTGTGTGTGTGTGTGTGTGTGTGTGTGTGTGAGTGTGTGTGAGTGTGAGAGTGTGCAGGTTCATATTGAAAGTCCTTTCCCTGTATTTTGCAGTGGCTCCAGCATCCGGAAGGTGCCAGACAATGGCAGATTGTGAAGGTCAAAAAAAGTTTCTTTGTTGGAGAGAAACAATGGACTCCATCAATAGTTTATTGGCTCTGCCATCTAAACAGACCCTTGCCTGTGGCCTTTTCACTGTCTTTTTATAGTGACAGTGAGGTCAGGGGACACCAGCTCTCAAACCCAGCCACAAAAATGCCTGTTTCTTACAAAAGGATTTCTATATTAAATGTTCGATATAGTTTTGCTTTTCATTATAGAAAACATGTGTTTTTGTCTGAGTGTGTGTGTGTGTGTGTGTGTGTGTGTGTGTGTGTGTGTGTGTGTTTGCCCATGTGCCTTTCACATGTGCTTTCATGTGCAGAGCGTGGCTACATGTCTGTCTGCCAGTATATGTTAGCATCTGTCAATATTTGCTGTGGTGGCTATGGATATGCAATGTGATTTGACATGATATGCTAATAATCTATGAATATTAATGAGGCTCTCTCACACACATGCACAAATGACTGCAAACACACTGAACCAACAGCCTCATGTGACTTTTTTTGTAATGCAATGCAGGTGTGAGACTCCGCAACGCATGAGCTTTTAACAAAGCTACAGATGTCTTTCGGTCTACATATGCCTGAGTGCACTGAAATAAAAGCCAAGTGAGGCCTATTATTAAATCAAGGTTGAGGTATGGAACTACAGCAGTGAGCCACAGTCACGGCATGAATATAACCTTTGAAAAGAAATCCATACAGGCAATGTGACAGGTGGGAAATCCAATACACACTTGTGTGGTCTCTACAACATCCCTGTTTATATTCTGAGTCTTGTGCAAGAGTAAATGATTAGTGTGCGTGTGCACATGTGCGTGTGTGTGTGTGTGTGTGTGTGTTCAGACACATTCCCTACGGATTGAAGATGGCTGATTAGGGCTGTTAGATGGGTAGTGGAGATGACCTTGGTGGGCAAAATCATCAGCATCTAACTTGAGAGATACACAGAGATGCCTCTGGGAGAAATCCTGCACCCACTTTAATTTGCTCCTTCCACAACAACAACAAAAAAAAGAAGAAAAAGAAAGAAAAAGTAACCACAAAGGCCTTATTTACTTCTAAAATCATTTCGTCCTGATCATCGTGACTGCAAGCACTCTATTTGGCGTTACCGATTAACAATATAACAGACTGATTAAAACACAAAATGACAGCTAGTGGGTTCAAACTGTGGTGGGATTTCAATGACATGTGTCTAGGTCCTGCGAGGAGTCTGTCTGCCAACCTTAATCAATGGGTATATGTTTAATACATTAGCCCTGTACCCTCATGGGGGATTTGACATGGCTTTCCATACAAATGAGGAAGATTGATGGGTTAAAGATAACCCCTTCCCCCAAGACAACAGGTGCCACACAGCGGCTGGAACAGGCTCTAAGCACATGATGAATGCAAATCTGAGGAGGGTGAAAGATGGAGAGGAAGACAATGTGACAGACCAGAGAGATGGAGGGAGGCAGAGAGATGGTCAGTTTGTGTGGTACAACTGTGACAGACATGTCGTTTTTGGGCAACACTCTTGTAGGTGTTGCATCAGCCTTGTTATTCCCGTATTTCTAGGGAAATCTGTAAGACAGAGTCCAGTCCGCAAGATGGTGATTTATTGGTAATTCATGATATTACACAGGTTAAGTTACAATGAGGTCAGGATTACCTAATTAAAACAAATCAGACTCGGCAACTTTAGCAAACTATGACGGATTTGCAAACTGTGCCTTCTGCGGTGCTGACACCAGATAAAAACACATTATGAAATAGCACAATATGAGCTTCAGTCCAGACTGCGGCTTGCCAGCCGTTCCTTTTACTATTGAAGGATTTCAAACCATGAGCAACTATAAAACCACATGCTTCAGGGTTGTTTTCTGTAGCTGTGTTTGATAGCACCCCAAGCAAACCACACTGTAGTTTGTGAGTTTGGAAAAAACTACAAATGCTTCAAACGTGTTTGCACCCTATGAGTGAAGAGACAGGAGAGCACACAACTGCCAAGGGAAAATGTGACAGAGGAAGGACTAAAGGGGAAAGACTGAGAGAAAAAAAAAAAGAGAGAGAGAGAGAGAGAGAGAGAGAGAGAGAGAAGGCAGGAAGTTACAATGGAATTTCCACACCCTGATGTGGGTGGACCCCTCATGCCCGGAGAACAGAGAGGGCACATTCCCTCCATCCCTCCTCCCCCTTCATTCCCTCCCTCCTCTCCTCTCTCCCATCCTTCTCCCATTGCCTGGACAATAGGGGCCACGGAGAAACAATGAGAAAGGGAAAGGCCAGGGGCATGTGTGAGAGCAATAAGAGGGGGTGGTCTGAGGTGCAGAGAGGGGAAGATGGGTGAGTGGAAGAAGTCAGAGGGGAGTGATGGACGCTTTTTTCTGTGAGTGGGGAGGAGGGGATAAGGGAGGTTTTTTGAAGAGGGGAATGTATAGGAACTCTGAGGAGGGGGGCTGAAGAGGGTAAAATAGGCATGAGGGGTATAAGAGAGAGAGAGAGAGGGGAGGCTAGTGTTGAGGGTACCACAGGGGCATGGCCTTAGGGGCGAGCGTTATGTTTTTGTAGGACTCAAACATTTATCTGCCTGACTGAGCCTGAAAGTGATCCTGCTGAGCCAGGCAAAGAAAGTCTCAGGCTCTGTCTCTGTCGCCAAATGAACACTATGCAGCAGCACACATACTGACACATACACACACACACACACACACACACACACACACACACACACACACATGCATGTAAAATGAAATTGTTAACAACAGCAAACAACTGCTGTCTAAAAACTGGTGGCATCAATCATGGAAAAGTGGCATCATCAAAACTACACTGACATAAAATGTAACCCACACACAAACATTCAGTTCGCAGACACAGGCACACACACACACACACACACACACACACAACAGAGCAACGCAAACAAGAGCTTTATACCTTGTTAGAAAAAGAAAAAACACAGCAAAGAATACAGACAAAACAAGCATTTTAAATGAAATCCATTGAGCCCTACCAAAAATTGCTGCTTATATTATGCATGCTAGACATTCACTGCCGTTATCAAACAAAAGGTTAACAATGTGGACACAGAAATGCAAACCAAATCTCATTAGGCAGCATGAAAAATTGGAAGCATGGCAATGTCAATGCAAGAGTACTAGAGAGGCAAATTAGAGAAAAAATAATAATTGCGACATGGAAGACAAGTGTGTGTCTGTGTGTGTGTGGGTATGTGTGTGAGTGTGTGTGAGTGCGTTTAAATGTAAATGACAGTGAATCAGAGAAAGACAGAGAAGGTGGGAGAGGATGTGATGACCCAAAACTGCTTCTGCTATTTTTGTGTAAGAGTGGAAATCTGATCACAAATCTGACAGGTATGTCATCATCTCACACACACACACACACACACACACACATGCACACACACAAACACAGAGGATACTGTCATGACAACCACTGTTCACACACAACACAACAGGCAAGCTACACTGAGTGGAATTCATGTGGATCACTTTGCTGAAATTTCGGGGGGAATTATCTGTGGTTTTAAGATAAATTTGATGCATCTGAAGTGAAGGTAGTGTACATAACCCACAACAGGATTCCAAGAACAGAGGGTATGGATTATGTGTAGGCTTTGACGGAGGCTTATAGGACCATAGCAGTGATGTTCAATGTTTGGGCTATTTACAACACATTTTACATGGCTAACAAAATTATTGCCATTCATAAACCACAAAACTGATGATTGGCTGTATAAAGCAAACGTTTCCCCAGGGACTATTTTCTGGCGGAGAGACCGTAACCCCTTGTCTAGACTGCAAGTGCAGCGTGAGCAGCACATTTAGCAGCAGCGAGTGCTCCGCCTGTGTGTCTAAACAGGAGGCGTTCAGGTACAGTGTTCAGCATAGGTCACCCGTGTTTTGGAAGCACCCAGAGCCAAATACACGATGACTGTAGCTGTTGTGAGTAAAACAGAACATATATGTTTGCGTGAGATGCGCGAGTAAAAAGTATCTGATATGCTTGAGGTCTAGACAAGGGGTAAGACTCCGCCCAGTTTCAAGTCAGCAAATCACACCAGTGCTGCTGCTTTTAGAAAAACTGATGTGGACTACTTTATTAGGGCGATGGAATACTCCTGTGAGAAAAGCTTGAACTCTCTGAGAGGTAATCTTCATGGTGTAGAGGAATGAATGGAAATCAATGGCTAACCAATGACATACCAATTTCTCCAACACCTGTTGCCTCAATAATCCATAATGCAAAGCAGCCACACAGCAAGTAAGCCCTGATCATAAAGAGATACCCACAAATTCACAAATTATTAGGCTAGCTAGTGAAATGTATATGTCCATATTCCCACCATTGATTGCAAGCAACAAGTTCTCGGCCCTTCTTTAGGAGGTATCTACAGAAATTCTGGGAAATGTTGCAAATAAGTTTAAGTAGGCTAGGGGAAGTGGGTACTGCAAAAAAAAAAAAAGTTAATTATAAGTCGTCATCACTCTCCTGGAATGCTCTGATAATATCTGCATGTGTATGAAGGCAACTGGGACAGCTTCCTCTTGAAAACAATGGCTGCAAACAAACCCTCTGCCAAAGGAATGGGTTTATGAGGGAGACAGGAGGACATTTTAGTGTCCTAACTCCACTGCTGTCTTTCTCTTTAGGCACAGACAGGGTCGCTGGCTGAGCCTGGGCGATTAAAACCAGACCCTGAAAAGAGACCCCTCCATCACACTGGCTCTCATTCTGTCTGAGGCATGTAGCAAGCTGCATTTTGTAGCAGCATGAGTCTCTAGCTCCATCTTGTGGCATGGAAACACCCTGCAGCTGTTGTTTAGTGTGGGCCCTAAAAATAGAACTTTATCACCTTGCAATATTTTCCAGAGAGCCAGTGGTGCTATTTAGATGAAGGCTGTGGAAGGTGAACATGCAACCCAAAATAGCCTGCTCTTTTAAACTGCTAAACAGCTTAGATCCAGACATGAACCAGGCTTAAGCTTCTTGATACAATGTATAAATGAATGTGATTGGAATACACAAACAATATGTAATTTTGCTATCTTGTTTCGTTCAGCCTTGCACTAACAGGCTGTCTGTTGTCACACATGTCCCTTACCAGGCAAACAGCGGCGATCTTCACATTTGCCTAAAAACAGGGATGGGCTGGGATCAGCAGCTTGCAGCCATGCTCAGCCTCGCTGCCCTTTTGCATCCGAAACCTTTAAAATGTTAATGGCTGTATGATTTTATGCATTGTTTTGCTAACCATCCATCACACTTAAAACATACAGCCCACCTCGACCACATAAACGAGAGAAATGCTCTTTGAAACGACTTCGGCACACGTTGTTTGTCTTTAGTTCAAAAACTGGGTCATTGTGGAGAAAAAAAAAAAAAACAAAACAGAAAAAAACATCGCTACGGTTGTTTGTTGTGATTCCTTACTCATATTATTTAGTGCATCATGTCCGAATGAGCAGCTTCCCTGGTGAATTTCAGTCGACGGGAGCGAGCAAAGCTGCACGTCGAGTTGTTGAGGGGATATGCGCGTTCACGGAGCACTGCGGAAGGGCTGCGAGGCGCTGAGACCGGCCGGGGGCTGACAGCATTTCCTCATCCGGCTGTGCTGGGAGCCGCGCCGACTTGTCAGACTCCTCTCGACGCCGGCACGGTGGCAGTTCTGACCGTCAATAGTCGTATTTAACCCGGACGCCTTTGCACATTTCCATCTGACAAAATGGGAAATCTGCAGTTCTCCAGGGGGTAACGGAATGAAATGAGTGCTTTGCTATTGCTTGCGTGTGAGGTGGCTTGAGGAGCTTGCATGAAAATAGGTATGCTGATCAGGAGTCATTTTATTTGGGATATAACCAAAATGTTACCACCTAACATGCATCACTGCTATATACCTAATAAAATGATAACTCTGCTCGACCTCTATGTTTGGCTCTGTCATTGCATGAGAATGGCTAATTTCCTGGTGTTACTAGGCTACATGTGCTGACCTGCCCTCTGACTCTGGTGATCTTTAATTTGTTCTAGACTGTCAGGGTCTGGTGGAGGAATGGCTGAGGAAGTCGACGAAGGACGCTTTGTAGTCCAGAAGATCAGCAAAAGCATAACTTATTATTACACACCAATCCAAACGTCAGGAGACCGGGGATTATGCCCTGCCAAAGAATTCCTTTCCACGGATCTCTGCCCTGTTTCATGCTCCACGTCCTCGGCTCCTTCCCTCTCTGACTCACCTCCCTCCAGCGGCTGCCTTCCCCAGTCCTCCCCCCAAGACACCTCATGTACCCCCTTGCTCTCAGACCCATGTTCTCCCACATCTGTGTCCTCCCAAACCACTCACCCCTCAGATTCCACGTCAGACTTCTCCCAACGTCCACTTCTTCTACTTCTCCCCTGGCTTGGTGCCCGGCCAGGTGGGGTGGCAAAGTACCGGGACGTCTACCTGGAACATGGCATTGATGTCCTCGTGGTGGAGAGCAGTGTTATGCACTTCTTGTGGCCTAGCTGGGGGCTGGATTACGGTTTAGAGGTCTTGCAGGTGCTGGAGGAGCCTTGCTTCGCCGGGCGCCCCGTGCTGGTCCATGCGTGTTCCATTGGAGGCTACACTTTCACCCAGATGCTCACCCACTTGGTCCAGGGACCAAAGAAATACGCACACCTGGCCCAGAGGGTTATTGGGCACATCTACGACAGCATGGTGGCTGGGACTCTGGAGCATATGGCAACAGGTGAGTGAGAGTGATCTACCCTGGATCCTCTGGGGCTCAGGTTTCTCTTGTGCTGGATATGTGTGTCAGACTTTTTAATAATTCATCAGCCAGCTGACCTACTAAGTGCATCATGTGTCCAAGAACTCTTTGGGTTGTGGTTTGTATGAGAGGATTTGTGCCATTATTCACATTTCATAAATCTGTGGATAGGGCTGTAACGATAAGGATATTTTCTTATCATGATGAATCAGCAACAAAGCAACATATGAACATTGACACTTTGAATTGGGGTCCAGACACAAACTGCCTTTGAACTCACAGCCAAAGGCCACCTGTGGGTTTTTGGGGTCTCTGAACATGCTGGTCCTTACCTTGTGTCTCTGTGACCTTCCATTCACCTATATCAAATTGACTTGGCCCATCCAAAAATGCGGTGATGACAATAATTAGGTCAACCCCAGGCCTGTCTGCAGACAGCTCATTTGCACATAGTCACAGTGTGATTCATGTCTCTTTTCCTCTTTTGTTGTTGTCACTCAGGCCTTGGCAAGACGCTGATGCCTCGTTTGGAGGGCTTGGTCACAAACGCTGCCATGCTTTACTTCTGGCTCTTCAAAACTCAGACAGCCGATTACTACAACAGCAGCCTCAGTGTTTTCCACAACAACCCTGTCACTGCACCAGCTCTCTTCTTTTTTTCTGAAAATGATGCTCTTTGTGACCCACTTGTACTTGAAAGAGTTATTGAACTGTGGAGGAAAAGGGGTGTTGCTGTGGAGAGCAGGAAGTGGAAGGAATCTGTACATGCAGCTCACATGCGATGCCACCCAGAAGACTATTTCTCTACACTGGAGAAATACTTGAATTCACTGCCTGTATCCCTCAAAGCAAAAATGTAGAGCACTGGAAGTATAAGAGTCTGGTAGGACTGGATTTTGAAACAAATTTTGCTATACAATCCAGTCACTACACATGAGATGATTCCATGGCCCATTTTGATCAGTTTAACTTTAATTAATTTAGCGTTTGACAATGCATTTCATTTTTTGAGAGGAAAAGAGATGACTCACTTTAGCTATGCCGTTTAACCCATCATGTTTTCCCCAACATGGGAACTTAATATAAAAGAGCACAAATTTCAGTGGCAACTGCAATTGCAGTTTTAGCTATTTTTAAACTGCGATTGTCTTTCTTTCATAAAGTATCCTGATTGATTTGTTTGTGTTATCTACCAATGTATTTGGTAGCAAAAATCAACCAACCCCCTTTCTTTGCCATTTCTTTTTTAAAAATCTTGTTTAGTTGCACTTGTAATACTATTGAAAGGAATTCAGGCCACTTTGAAATGCACTTATTACAATGGCACAACAGGAAATGCATTGCACACACATCACTTTTGAATAGTGATGAGCAAAAAACATGCCAAAATGGAAAACACTAACTTCATACAGTAGAATATAATATAGTTCAGTGGATTGCATCTCAAGGTCACTAGTTCTGATGTGATCTCAGCATTTTATTCATCAAAAGTAAATGCCCACTTATTTCAAGATAGAAAAGAAGTGACATGTAAAACAATGCAATGAAAATTTTATTTTTCATTTTGGCAGATAGTCCTATGATAGACTGGCGACCTATCCAGGGTGTTTCCCTGCCTTCTGCCCCTATCCCTATCCCTGCCTTCTGCCCCTATCCCAGGATGATTAGAAATAAGCAGTCATGGAAAATTGATGGATTTTGGCACATTTTTTGTACACTGCAAATTTAAAATATGTGCATTGCTATTCTTGTTCCATTGAAATCAATATGCATGAATTCCTCTCCATACTAACTAGTTCATAAACCGAGGCAGTAAAAAATTGTTGTTTTTTTTTTAAGCTCATTTACTTCGCTGCCCCTCAAACTGCATATACAGCTCTCTGAACTGCATGACTTGTTATGATTTGGAGCAAGGTCACCTTTAACTGATATGTTTTAAAACATAATGTGAAGCTTATGTCATGTGATGCTTCCTTGGCACAAGAACAATTTTCACTTGATACCAGAGATCTGGTTGCTCCGCAACATGTGTGAAATAAAATGCTTGTAGCTTGTATTACCAGTGTGAATTGTATTTTTCTTACCCAGCACATTTTTCAAAAGCTTTATTTACTTTACATTCACTTTGGTGCCTTGCTGGCAGGCACAAAGTTATTGCCTAAAAAGAAGAGGATATTTATATTAAAGCAGTAAACGTGGATTACACACATAAATATGGTTTATGATTAATAGCATGTCCATCAGCAGGGAATGCGATGGGGAGGGAAGACACTCTGTTACATATTTCACCACAAACTGAGCACATTAAGTAACAGTTTTGGCTGTACAGGACATCTTGAAATGAGCCCAAAAAAAAAAAAAAAAAAAAAAAAAAAAAGCTGGAGTCCTTCCAGTAGTTTTTCAGTTTTCTTTACATGGCTTAATGCTAGCAGGGACCCTTACAATGTCAACATTTTAATCATTTTGAGAACATGAAAAGGAAATCAAACTTCTTCTACCAATATTACAATGGCTTTTGTAAAAACACCTTTTTGTATACATTCAAAATGTCTCATCAAAACACACTGTGTGTGTCCTCGAGGCCTTATAAACATGCTGGATGCATTTCCTACCTCAAAAGACATTTGCAAAGCCTCATTCTTGAAGATGTTGAAAATTACATGTTCACAATGATGTGTGTAATATTTTGCCCCCATGCTCATGGTTTATTGGAAGTGCATGTTATGTAAATGAAACGGGGAACTGGTTTTCTTAGTGTGCACTGTAGTGATACTAGTAGTCACAAACTACTTTGGGTAGACTACCCAGAAGCTTTATATAAATAAAGCATGATGAAACAAAGGAACAAACAGGCAGCTCACACACTGCCGATCTCAAATTTACTCTAATTTATTGCATCAAAACCACTGTGACATTTCATGCAATCCTGCTCTTCATATAAACAGAAATGGGCAGAATAAAAGAAATGCAGTCCAGTAGTACAGAAATACAGTAACATTAATCTTTCATCATCTCCTTGAGGACAAAGTCAGGAACTAATCAAGTCAAGTCATTTTTACTGAGAGTATATAGATTAGATTAGATTAGATTAGATTAGATATGGTTCTTTAGTCCCTGGAGGGAAGTTTGTCTTGGTATCCACGTGCAGTCCACGGTCAAGACACATAGCAATTCATAACAATTAAAACGTATACCCCACATTTACAACACTTGTACACTGTACCACATCTAAAACACAATACAAAAGTAGAAATTCCCATAAAAAACCTCATAGAGGCCTCATAACAAACTGGACCTCAGTTACACTTAGCAGGAAACTGTTGGCGTCAAGAATCTTGATTGACATGGGAATTAGAGTTTTTAAACCAGTTCAGCTCACAAATGAAGGCCATAAACCTCTTCCCTCATGGTAAAAGCTTAAACTCAGAGTGTGTGTTGAGTCTGAAATTCTTCTGGGCCTGTTTGATCAGTGACTGTTCCTGCATTGCCTGAAGTGGTGGATGGTTCTTGGTACCCATGATTTTCATAGTGGTCTGTACCAAGTGACTAATTTGAGTTTTCAGCTGTACAGACAGGACGCTACACCATGCTGTCATTCCATATCCGATGATGCCCTCTATCACAGCCTGGAAGGGCATGAGCATAAGTCTCAGTCTGTGAAGGAAACAAACTTTGTTGCAGTCTAGAGCAGAGGCTTTCTACATTAATCTTCCAGCTGAGAGTATTATAAATGTATATTCCTAAATATCTGTATGAGCCAACCAAACAACCAAGTAACACAAACTATACAAAGCAAACACAACTGAGTGGTACTTTAAGCAGAGTTAAAAGTTGGTGAAAAGAAGTGGGTTTTAAGCAGAAATTTTAAGGACTCAATCAAGGTAGCAGGTCTAACAGTGGCAGTTTAGGCCCGACCTCTCTTAGTTTCAGCTGGGTTTTAGGAACAGCTAACAGCCCATGGCCAGCTTATCGGTGGATAGCTGAAGGCACATGCAGAGACAGGAGATTGGGTTTGTAGTGTGGTGATTGGTGCTGAAGTGCTCTAAAAACAAGATTTAAGATTCTTCATCTTAAAATGTGGTCTAAAACAAAGCGGTAGCCAATGCAGAGAGGCAAGAATGGGGGCAATAAGATCCCTTTTTCGAGCTCCATTTATAATCTAGGTGTAGCATTTTGAAAATATTGTAACTGAGATGATGATCGACTGATCCCCAAATAGAGGGAGTTACAATAATCAAAATGAGAGGTAATAAAAGCATGTATGACTCTCTCAAAGTCTGTGCGTGATACATAAGGCTTCACTTGTGCTAAAAGTTTTAGTTGGTAAAAACTGTTTTTTATGGATTCTGTCCAATTTTGGAACAACAAACCAAAAGTCTTTATTTGGCTTAGGAAGTCTGCATATCAAAGTACAGAGCTGCAGTGGTCCAAGATAAAGTTTAAGAAGCTGATGCCTGAAGCTGGAGAAAAAAGAGGGAAAAAAAGTGAATCAGGTTTTCACACTGTCACACTTTTATGATGGCTAGTCAATCCTTTCAGAGGTTATGAGCCTTTTTGTAATAAGCTACTCCCACTACCACACCCCCATTTGGCCAAAAAGTTAGCTACTTCAACCTTGACCCATGGCCCACCTCCTTTTCTATTTGATGTAATGGGGCAGCCATCAAACAACAGCAATGACGTTAACAGGTTGAATATATCACTCAATACAACCAGATGTTGTTTATTGAAGCTTTGCAGCCAGCAGATACAGAAAATGTATGTCTTTTGTCTTACAATATAGAAACAATAAAGCAAATTGAGGGTAAATTTAAGGGAAAATCGAGTGCAAGGGGTTAATTGTCATGAGGCATGGTTGTTGAGCCTATTTGACCATCCTCTGCCTGGTAACAAGCTTGAAAAGGCCATTTGTGAAAGCCATAGACCAAATCTGGCAGATAAGACCAACCCCCCTCCACCTGAACAGAGGGGGGTTGTGACTACTGTGTTTCTTGGTACAGAAACCTCCACCAGAAACACCACCTAAATGCCACTTTCCCTTTAACTCCTGCCTCTCATTGGCAACACATGACAGCACACTCACCTCTGTTAGCTGCACAAGTGAGCTATGAAGGTATTACAGACATTTGTAATACTTTGCCACAGAGTAATACCTCACAGTGCAGCTGAGTATGTTGGTATTAAGTTTGTGTGTGTGTGTGTGTGTGTGTGTGTGTGTGTGTGTGTGTGTGTGTGTGTGTGTGTGTGTGTGTGTGTGTGTGTGTGTGTGTGTGCAGGCAGTGACACATTCTTGAACATTATCCACATGCACTGACCATGCTGCCAACATGCTGAAGTCTATAGTAACTCATGGCACCAGAAGGAATCACATGCTACTCCCAGTACATGACTGTTTGTTCATTAGTGTGGGATCTTTGGAAGAATAAATCAGCTTATATCCTCAACAAGCAGTTTTGCTCTAACAAGCAGTTTTAAAGTGGAAAAAAACAAGGTTTATACATGCATGCATGCATGTTTTTTTTTTTTTTTTTTTGTATCAGAACTATGCATAGACGGCAGAGTTTCAACACAGGGCCAGTGTTTCCAAAGCCTAGATTCTTGACTGACATCTGCTGGAGAAAAAGCTGCAGTACACTTACAGAGTAGCTGAGCCCGCCCATCTACAAATACCTTGTTCACTATGAGTACTTCACACACATCTTTACACCTAAAGAATTTCTTTGGCGGGATTTAGACTGTGTGATTTATTCAAAAAATCTTGAAGCATTAAAAGTGCAAGCCCTAAGTCCTCTGTTTAATGCTTACTAGTAAGACCTAGATCATGTTGCAGCAACAACATTTTTTATGTTTTGGAAATTTTAATTTAATATCAAATATAATAAATATAAGATCAAAATATTAATACTGAGATATGGCTATTAACCCAGCCATCTAAATACAGAACTGACAACTTCATGCTCAAAATGATGAAAACATTACACAATACCTGGTATACAATAACTTTACCTTTTTTTAAGCTACATACTTTTACCCAGTTGTTTATTTTTTATTTGCTTGAAAAGGCTCAAGAAATGCGTTGTGGTATAATAAGATGATGGTTGCAGAGACCTTATTCTGTATTACAGTATATCTGGTTTTTAATATGGCAGGATGTCCATTATAGATATAGTTGCACAAAAAGTCTCTTTAACTCTTTGGTAAGTGGTGTGTTTGTTTCCGTTAATATGTCTGTAATTTGCCAGCCTCTATAGTCTACCTGACACAAGTGGACACTTCATGCACTTCTATGTTTCATGGTAGCACTGTAAGGTTACTGTTTCAAGGTTTGCAAAGGGACCTGCAGTATATTGTGTCTGTTTGAATACATGATGACTATTGCTGATACATTCTAGTATTACTGTACTGTACATGTAGTATTGCTGTAATAATCACATAATATTCATATTAACAATCATATTTTTGCATATTACTCTAGTTCTATTAATTTCCTTTTGCTGATGACAATGGTGTGGCACAAAGTCACCTTAAGTTTTTCAAAGCTGTGGTTTAACTGTGTAATTTTAAATTTGCCAAGAAAATTCAATAAACCACCCATTAAAACAAAAACATACAGCCAAACCTCATGGTTGACAAAAAATGTTTATTGCAAAGTTGATTACAAAGAGACACTTTTCATTTATTGCATCCTGGTTGCTGGTTAAAGGTCTAATTCTGTAGAAAGTCCTCATAAAAAAATATCCTTTCTATAAAAAAAACATTAGCAGTCACCCTCATTCAAACAGAAAATCTTGCATAAAATCACACTTGCATATGCAACAAAACCACTACTCTTCCATGTATTCAAAAATTACACACATTGCACATTACACAATGTCTACATACTAAAAATAAAACATTTCAAAATGTCAAGCAGTAACTTCTTGTCTTTGTACCAAAAACAAAGTTACACAAGCCTAACAAGTTATTGCACCTTAAGGGGGACATATGAACTACTTACATCTCAAGCAAAAGACCTAAGACTCAGAACAGAACTGTACAGTACTGGATATCAACTTGAAAACTGTGTTCTAATGTTTTACAGTACAATTATATGTGTCTCACTCCGAAGAGAGTAGTGATAGCAAGATGATGGAAAATGCCTCAGCAAAGATAAATGACATTGTTGATGATACTGCACTGTCAACTATCTGTAGCTATATTTGCGCTGCTGTATGACCTGTCATGTGTGTGAATCTGTCAGCAGACCTTCAGCTTGTCCTTGTTGAGAAGGAGCTTCTCCAGGTAGTGCTGCACCTTCATAAGACTTACATACATGTAACTGTCAGGGAATACGTCTTCACTGATTTCTGATTTTACTCTGGCCGGGACAGTACAGTCCATTGTCAGGGCGAGGGAACGCACCCTTCCCTCCAGACTGGAGACATCAGCCTGGATCTGGCTCACCAGCTCCAGGGCAGGGCTCTGCAGCTCGTTGTCCAGGAGTCCCAGGTCACGGCTGATGCTTGTGAGACCCTCGATAGAAGGAGAGCTGACTTCTACTGGCGGAGCTACTGGCAACTAAAGAGGAGAACAAGCCAAGGAATAGTGATTCCCAAAATGTGTTTAAATAAAGTACATGGTTTTACTTTTCATCTCATGATGCTACTTCATTTTCCATGGCACTGAAGGTAGTTGTTGTTGAAGGAAAGCTTCCACAATCATTTAAAAACTACTGAATTTACTGTTGTGTTTCTTTGACCATGACATGGCCAAACTTTAAGTGTTCTAGGAAATCTTAGAGTAAAGTTAATCTGTTGATCAAAGTACGTACAGATACAGTAATAGTGACTGAGTCAAACTTTTTCTACCTCTTAAAAAAAACAAAACCAATAAAAATAAACCTGTTAATTTGTAATATAAAATCTTAAAATGTACAAATCAAAAGCCTTGCTAGGTCTCCCAAGGTCACGATGATTTAACCTCACAACGCTCTGGCTCTTTGACCGCCCTCTGAGAAACTGTTAAAACATGCATACAGGTGGAGATAAGTGTGTGTACCTTTGTTCTGAGTTTCTTAATGTGGACCAGAGTGGTCTGAGCCATGTTTACTATACAGTGCACGGCATTCCTCATAGATTCTCCTTTTGGGGGAAGACCGGTGCACCCAGGCACCAGCATCACAACAGAGAAACAGATGAGGGCCAGAGGGATTTGCATCCTGATAGACAAAACAACACAAAGCACTGAAGATGCTCTACAAATGTCAGAATTATAATAAAACTTTGCATTTTTTTTCCAGAAGTTTATAGCTATACTTACAAAAACAGAAATAACCGTGAAATATTATGAACTAAACAATTATGCAAATGAAAGGCGGTTTTGCACATTAAAAATTTATAAAAAAGTAAATCTAATCACTTTCAGATGAGTGTTTGTAAAATTCTTACATTTTGAAGTTTATCAATAATGCATGCATTGTATCTAAATATAATATTTGCTTTGACTACTTGCTCAGAATTGAATATTACTTTTCTCTAAACTTCAAGTGTATTATTCTCACTCTTATTGTTATAATCTCCTTGCTATAGGTCCTGTGCACTGTAACACATCATAACAGAGCCTTACCTGTGTGTTGACTAGTGGCTGTGCTCCTGGAACAGCGAGTGACAGTGAGATGCTGCATGGCTCTTTGCACGGCTCTGTTTAAATAGTCTCGTCTGATTGACTCGTAACTTGGGTGAATCATCACAAGGTTTCCCTCCTGCCTTGGTCCACTCCACTCATCTCTCCTCCCCCTAACCAAACCTGAGCCTGACCCATACAGGTCAACCCCTCTGACGGCCATGGTGCAGGAGATCCTCATAGAAAAGAACAAGAATAGACAGATCATCATGTTCTGACTCACACACATTCTGTTCTTTTGCTTTTGTTTTCCTGCAAAAAGATTGTTTTCATTTAATCCTGTGTGCTTGATGACATAATCCTGTTTATAACCTCACAATTTAATCTCATGTTGTTCATGTTTTAAATGTTGGGAAATACATAGGCAGATTATTGTCTTAAATTAGCATTGGTGGAAGCCTACTAATGCCCAGCCAAAAAATGAGAGAGAGGATAAAGATACTTACCAATCAGGTAGAGAAGAAAATTATTTGTTATGTAGTTTTAAATTATATTTATGGAAATGTCAGCTCATCCAGTTTTTTATTTATGTGAAATGCATTTGCAGTACTTCAGATGAAAATGGAATTTGATGTCTTGCAGATTAAAGGGAAGGAAAGACGTGGGTCGTGATCTTTTTTCTTTTTCTTTTTTCTTTCTTTCTTTCTTTTTCTTTTTCTTTTTTTTTTTTTTTTTTTTAGATCCAAGAGCATATTGTCAACCATGGCTTTAGTCATCCATGGATTTTTTATGCATTTTTAAAATTTTTTCATTCTGTGATTGACATTGTATATAGCCTATGGTTCAAACCAAGAGGCTACACCTGTATTTTTTGTTCATGCCTTTGTCACTATATTTGTTTTTCGGTTTAAAGTTTTGAATGGGGATATGTCCCACCACTTCTTAATGAGAGATTGTTTGGTATTGTAGCTTGTAGTTATCATTTTAAAGGTGTGGATTTATCCACACACAGTTTGATTGTAAAGATGAAGCTTGCAGGCATTTTGCAGATTGTATGTTCAGTGCCTTACCTTCAATGGTCAGTTTTGGAAATGTCTATACTCATTGTATCGATAAAGCTGGGATGAGCATTGGCAGTGCATCCTATTGCTTACAGTGCAACATCTACCAGCTCAAACACTTCCAAAGTGGACCACATAAAAGCACAAAGCCAATTCGAGAGGCTGTTACACAGAGCACTCACTTCTTTCACCACAGGTGCTTCTCATCACTTAAGAGGCAGTGCTAGTTTATTTCCATAAGTAAACATGGCCAGTGGAAACACCATACACAAGGATATCAAACTCAACAAAAGAAAGGTGTCAAGGATTGGCCTGTGAGGCAACACTGAAGAAAATCTGATATGTTCCGATATGTTCTGTCAAAGGATTTCTGAAAGAGATATTTCATCAGCCTGAAAATCTGCTGGTCACACTTGGAAACAGCATCGCTGGGCCATCTGTTCCTGTAAGTCAAACTGAAGAAAACACACCACTCATCTGGTAAAAGGCTTGGTAGAGGTGCCGGAGCTGGAGAATAATAAAGTATGAAGAAACTGTGTGAAAAAACTTTTACTGCTGTGAGCTTTTGGTCAGAGGCCTCAAGGCACTGGCGGGCTGCAAGTGAACAAAGCAATATGAACAGTATGGAACAAGTCACTTTGTTGCTCCAATACAAAATACATGTCATTGCAATATGTGACTGTGGGAATTGCAATCCCACAGGTATACCTCAAAGATTATAGTGTATACAGAGACATTTTGTACAACAAGAACCACATAGTGTACAAAATATGCAACATTAACATGATGAATGAGTATACTGTCATTAACAGTAGACAGAACAAATTTCTATTCATTTGATTGTCTTGTTCCAGGTTGTGACACTGAGCAGAAGTGCCAGTCAAATAGAAATGTTGGAAATTATGGAAACGAGTCTTTCAAGTACTACTGTCATGTGCTATCTTTTTGATACAGAATTTCTTGCTTTGTGTTGTTAAGTTTTTATCATATGTAGGGGTATGTAGTATTGTATTTGCAAACCTTGATTACCAAAGAATACAAAACAAAGGCCTGTTTCAGTCAGGGCAGCAGAGTTTACTTAGGGGGCTAAACAATATTTTGGCTATAATATAATGTAAAGTGGTGACACAAGATACTGAATGTTCTTTCTCTTTTTTCTCTGTCTATATCTGTCTAACTATCTGTCTATATCTATATCTGTATATTTAATTCATTATTTAATTAATCATCATTATGATATCATTTATCATTATTTAATCACAACGTGACTATTGTATATTCTATATAGCATGTGTTCCTGTTGTTCACCTGTTTCTTTATGCACTCTCTGTAATATTTGAGGTACCTTTGGGAATGCAGTTCCCACAGTCACATGCTACAATGTGGTTTGCATTGGGCCAATTAAGTGACTTGCTCCACACTGTTTGTATTGCGTTGTTCACATTTTCACACAGTATGTGTTTACTTCTTTACAGTCTATCTCTGCCTGTAAGCAATGAAGTCTCACTGGTGGACAGACCAGTGAGACGTCCACTGGTACTCCCAGGATGCCACCGGTTGACAAATCATGGATGTGTTTCACTTATCTACAGAGGGCCTTTCAGTAGAAATTTTGCCTATGCAATACCTCACTTTATCTTCTGTTAAGTACCAATAACTATGCATAATGACATTTTGTCGGCGCATGACAAAATGTTGTCAGGACTGACTGGGGTGTAAGGTATCCTATCCCGAAACTTTCCACAAACCCAGATTTCATGTCCCTTGCATATGGCTGGTGGATGTTGTGCAACTGTCTGTCTCCCCAGTAAACTCTAGCTGAACTCCTAATTGGAGCCAAATTCTGTAGACAGTGGACCAATGCCATAAGATTTCCCAGAGATTTAATTAATGTCAATTGTTTTTCAAAATATAATCAGTTTTCAGCTATGTTGGAACGGGATGGACTGTGGACAAGGTAATATCAAGGAATGGCATGACACGGTTGGGATCCTCTGCTTATGATGGAGGACAATGAGGAACAAATATTTGAAAGGCTGCATGTGGGTGATTTAGTTTTGGGTCAGAGAACAAGGAAGAGGGGACAAATTAGTGGAGGATGCAAACAAATGTGTTGTGAAGGGATCAGAGGCATGGAGGGAGGATCAGAGTAAAGGAGTTAGAGGCAGACGGGGGATGAAGGGACGTCAGAATTGGGAGGGAGAGGGTTTTTATTGGAATAACTCCCCTGGTCATTTCCAGTAAGCTGACATGGCACAGGGCCCACTTGAGGCTCTTTATTTTTTGGTTCCATTGAAGATGAAAACACAAACAGTAACACGTCTCTTCCCCTTCTGCAGCCTGTTAAAAAAAGTTTTTTTCAATCTACAGTTCAAAGTACATACCAAAACTATTGTTCATGCTTTGATGGTCAACATTTTTTCACTTTAAGGTGTCACTACAATGATTTTATTATTCTCTGTGGAATTATCATTTACTGTTTGTGTGACTAGTGGCTTTACTATAAATGAATTAAAACACTGTATTACAGTATATTTTTTATGAGGCGCTAAAACGAGTATGAAAACAGCATTGCACAATTCCCAAATGATTTAAACCATTCCATATTACAGCCAATTTGATGTCAAGTTCCCTTATACTGAAATGAAAGACATTGCAGTGTTTTCCTAGAAATTGTGCAAACTCAGATATAAACTTTTGCGGTTTGTGTAATTTCAAGACCCAAGTTGTATAACTTGCTTATTATCAGCAAAACTTCAGTCCATGAAAAAACATGGTCTTGTTTTATCATATTCCCAAAGTGGTTTTACCTGCCAAATTTTAATTTGGTACAATACTTCCCTACACATATTGAAAGCTAACTTTTGTCTTGTATGAAACCTAACAATTATGAATTGTTTCTCTTGGTTTTTACAGCAGCAGAAGAAGAACAAATTTTTACACCCTGGAGTTTATATCTTGATTTTGTATGATGGATGAATGATACAGAGGGCACTGTTGCAGCTGTGGTGGGATGCTGAGGTCGTCCACATTGAATGTCCAGAAGGGAATTTATGTTTTACCTGAACTCACTTCATCAGTGTCTCATCAGTGCATATATTCCTCAGAATTATCTCTAATCTTTATTTGATTATGATGTTTTCATTGCTATGCTATAGTCTAGAGGCCTTCCTAGTGTTTTCCTGATAACATTTGGATTACTTTTTTGCTTTTTCTTACAATTATTTTTGGGCATTTCTGCTTTATAAGACAGACACAGTGAGAGGGGATGATATGCAGCAAGGCAAAGTTAGCCTCAGCAGTATGTGGTATGCGCTCTACACAGTGAGCCACCGAGGCGCCCCACCATTTGGACCACATTTAATGTATTTCATTTGATTTTAGATGCAGCTTATGCAAAACATGGGAACCACTGGTGGTACTTGTGTGATATTCTCAGTAATTACCACTTTAAAATACATAAAGTCATGAAGTACAGCCAAATCAAAGGTCTTGCACAAATGTCTTGCACAACAATGCTGATATTCCAGAGCCTCCAGAGTCTCCAACATTGCTTTATGAGTACACTTCTGGCAAAGTAATTAATCTCCATCTGGATGACATTGAAATAAAAAGACACCAAACACTGAGAACCAGAGCTTAAACCAGAAACTTCTCCAAAAAGCCAAGAAATGCAAAGTTACTCATGGGGTTAAAGTAAATAGTAGATTTTGTTACGCCACATAACGCACTGTTAAACAGCTTTTACTGTAACTTTGGTCTGATGACGTCATAGACTTTGGGGAGGCGTGGACTGCCAGTACAAAATTCCAAGATTTTATATGCCATAATTTGACATAATCCATGTGCCACACAGCCCATCTGTTTCCAGCTGGAACTAATAGGAACCTTACTGGAATTGCTATCCTTCTGGGCTTCATTCAGTACTTCTTAAAATTTGTCTCTTGAACTAATATCAGATGTTTGGCTCATGTTTTGTGCACAGCACAGGCAACATTAATAGTGCTGATGGTGTAGTCTTGGTTGCGGTTCTCAATGCATCCTCAGGGGGGCTCTACTCACCCAAAGATTTACAGTAACTGGGAGGGTAGCTTGCCAGTTTGTATCGAGCTCGTCTCAGTTCTATAAATCATCACTCCCTCCTCATGCACTTCCCCTTTGCATAAGGAGAATCTCCACTGAAATGTGATCTATCAGACTTCAGCCATTTGTGGCCTTGAATTATCCCAATACTGCGTCCTTGCACCGTGTGGTGTTAGTTATGAGGATCATTCCTGTCCCAGCTCATTGACCTTTATCCCTTATCTAACTGCCTCTACCTGTTTTATCTAGTGTGCTCATTTCTTTGATTGTTGCTGATTGTTGTTGTTTGGTTTCTGCATCTTTCATATAAGTTACCTTCCTGAGCTAAACTACTCTGTTGGCTGAGGTTCTCCTCCCCACAGCTAAAGTGGGGTACAGAACACAGATATTTCCAGCTTCACCTTCACACCGTAGCCTTTAGACTGTCTCTATATCCCAGTACATCTGCCACTGAAAGTCCTCTTGAGGAGACGGGTTTGCCAGGTTTCCATCTCAAGGTTGTGAATTGAATTTAAAAAAAGGTTCAGCCTGTACAAAAACATATATCTAATGTAAAAATACTATGCTTTACAGACATCAAAAAACACCCAACAGGATTATTTCTTTTCAAATATTTTATTTAGTCTCAGAGGTCAAGAAGTCACAGACACTGAACATATATAATACCAGACAACATCACCCTGTGCTGTCTTTGCCTGTGGTTACCAGTTTCATTTACTCCATTACCAGTGGGAGTGCAGCAGAAGTGCATCCACCAACCCACGTCCCCATCTGATGACATGGATGAGGCACTGTCCTATATCCCAGGGCTACATGTGACACACAAATTGTGGGCCACAGTCATGATTTCACTGGGAATCTCTAGCTTCAATCTGAAGGTCAGTCAGAGATTTGTTAGGTCAATTAATGGATGCAGGCGCCCAGTCTACCAGAAAGCATTTCACTCATATTAGTCACTATAGTACTGTAGTAGCCACCCACAGGACAGGAAGAGTGGGTGCTTTAGTCTGGGATTAGTTAGTGCTTTTGCTTGGGCTGTAAAATCTGTTTGTATGTTTTTTTTTTTTCCTTTTTTTTTTTTTCAAACTGAGATAAATAATTAGTGAATCGTCCCAGCTGGGCTATCTGAATTGGAACAAGCTCTGTTGTTCCTAAAGTTAAAAAGTTCATTCCTCTTTAGAGCCAGTAATCATCCTATCTTCTTTAACACATTTTTTGTTCAGCATGTGTTTTTTTCCTCACCAGTATAACATGGGTCAGACGTCACTAAGAGTTGATTTCTACTTTACTTTACACAACAAATAAGTAGGGGAGGTCTTGCTTTCCCTAGTAGAGCACCTTACATCTGAACTGATGACTGACCAAACAGAGAACAGAAACAGACAGCGCATTAAGCGATAAATATTGGAATAGATAAGTAGAAATGTGAAAATGGGGAGATGAAATGAATTTAATATGAAGATGGCTAGGAAGGGACACTGGACACATCTGCATGAACGCACTTAACATGTGTTCCTATTAATATGTTAATTCAGAACTGTACATAAAGTCTCACATGCACGTAGAGCGCACACACGCCTATATATGCACACACAAATGCACACACACACACACACACGCACTCCCTGGGTGGTGAAGTCACATGGTGAGCAGAAGAAAATCCACACTTAGCTGGTGTCCTAGTCAGTGCACAAGAAGCAAGAATTGCCTCAGGCGTAGACATGTAATAACCAGATTGTGTATGCCCATGGATTTGGATAAATACCAAGCTTACGTAACTCTGCGTACATCAGAGGTTCAGTGCCATAGGTTGTTTTTTCCTCAATTGATGTGCTCAGTATGTGCATCCAATTCAAACTGTTGTTTCACCTCACAAAACAACTGACATCCCCAGATTACAGAATATAATGCATTATTGGCAATCAAATATGAGGGCTATACAAAATTGAACAATTTGGGTAGAATTATCACCTTATTGTCCAAATTTCAGCAAGGTAGGTAGTGTGAAAAGCATCAGGCAGTGACCACACCCTCAAAAAGTCCACCTTGAGCTATCTTGATATATGCATTATTCCAAAATTCACACAAGATTTATGTTATCTGAACCATACTTGTGCTGCTGATATATGAATACAAATGTTGGATAGGTAATTTTGTTTGAAGTGTCTTGGTCAAGCAGAAAGTGAGATAGAAACAAAGATCAAAATTAGGAGTAAAACATGGTGTTTTGAGATGAAAGGATTAAGGAAACTGTATTGAATAATTAAAGTAGGAAAGGTCTTATTCACTGAATCTACAAAATATTAGGCATGTATTCCTGATGTTGAGTTGCATTTCTTTTAAGCAATCCACACTTCAGCTGTCCCCAAGCTTAAAAATCCCTTACTCTAAGAGAAAATGGCTTTACCTGGTTTCACCTTATCGGTGTACTTCATGAGAGGAGTAACTGTCCTTAATATCTTGCACATTACAGTATATGGTGTAGTTCCAGCCTACAGACACTCCCTTTGTTGCATACAGTGGATTGTGAAAAAATTGTAAGTACACTCATGCTAAAATAGGTAAGAGTCTATGTTAAAATGTTGTCCATAGTGTGAATTTCGACTTTAGACTCAGTGTAATTCCAGGAAGTGTAGTGGTTTTCCTTGACACTCTATTTGATTTGGAGTCAAGGCAAGAAAGGCTAGAATCTATTTCTTACTGTAAGAAGACTCTTTGCAATAGGATTTCTCTCAGGTTGCATGCTCTGATTTAGACATCTGTTCCACCACATCCTGTATGCCTCCCAACTGCATCCTATTTAGCACTCTCTTTTTTTAAATTCACAACTGATCAAAGGCCACACCTAACTTTTATGAAATTCTTTTGAGACACTCAGATTACGAATGATCATGAAGCACTTCTTAGTAGTGTGTGCATGCCACAAATGAGTTGTGGCCTCACTCTCAAACACCCACAGGACTAAGAGATACTCACTGTTCCATTAGGGAGCAAGGAGGTGTCTTATTCAGATGCCAGGATCCAACGCAGATACTTTTTGGGGTAAGGGCTTCCTGGCTACTGCCTTAGGAACAGCAAGCCCAGACCGCAAAAAGACCCACAAAGGACAAAACTGTGACATCATGGTGCTCACCTTGTTTCAGCTCCTGCACCTACAGAAAAAAATAAGACCCATAAGCACATGTGATGCACGCAGGGACTTTCTAAAGCAGTCCATATTCACTGTGTAACTGAAGTCCTAGATAGATAGATAGATAGATAGATAGATAGATAGATACTTTATTCATCCCGAAGGAAATTCACAATTCCTGCTGGTTGTTCTGGTGCTCTAGGCGCCATACCATGCCACACCCTTATCTAAATAAAATAAATGTCTGCAAAGTCACCAACTGGAAGTGTATTTCCAGTCTTCATCATAATGTGTTTAGAAGACTGCATATAACAATGTGGTGCTTGGTTTCGCTCACGTTTTTTTCATCCTATCGCTTCACCTCAGGGTGTGTCTTTGTAAAGCCAGTTTCACAATGTTTAGAATACACTTCAACAAAAAGTGCTTTTATGCATGTTTAATTTGAAAGCATTTTGTCGTTTGTTATTGCCTTTATACCCTAATTTAGCAGTACATACTGTATGTAAATGCCATGTTTCACTATGCCAGCTATATTTTGGATGAATTGGCTCTCTGGTGTCTGCTTTTCATAGGGCTCATATTACCATTCTAACTTTATTCCTTCGTTACAGTGCTGAAAAGAACTGTGTCTAGATTGTGGGCTATTTGTTACAAAGCAGATCCTATCTTTTCTTCCCAATGAGAAAAACTCTTTAATAAATTCCTGCTTTTGCACTGTCATGTATTAACACGATGTTGTGTGATCTAGTAAATATGACACTGTAAGAAATGTTTTAGAGAGGAGATTACTGTGGGACTGTTAGAGTCGCTAAGCTCAGTTCACATCTCATTCTACACAGGAAGTATTGTTATCAGCTCAGATTTCACCATGAAATGGTTTCCAGAAACTTGTCAGAATATTAGATCCTGCCATGTGTACAAAAACACTCTCCTTGATCATTTACAGAAAGGGAGCAGTCATTTTGGCCCCTAAATCTGACCTCCAACCCCCTTATATTTCAGAAATAAAAATAAGAATAAAAACACTTAATATTTGCTGCAATGCAATTGCAGTGACACCTTGGTTGTGTGAGCAAGGGTAGAAATTGGAGGAATGTTCTGGAGAATATACAAAATGGCTTTGAAACATCACATTTACAGTCTTATAATACTTGCATTATGGATCAGCAGCAATAATCCTTACAACCAAGATAATCAGAGGTGTGCTGGCAACGTTACATTTTTTTCTGCCAAAAATCTTTTCAGGAGCTTGTTCATATCACGCATGCAGAAAAATAAACCTGGAACGTATATTTGCATCGGAATTTGTGTTCCACAGAAGGCCGATTTAAAGCTTTTTGCACAAACTTGCTCCGTGTAAAAAGAAACCTGCAAAATACGTAATACAGGATTAAATATAAGGTACAGTGTGAGTGTAAACTCACTGAATGTGCATACGATGAAATTTCACGCTCCAATAAAGAAGTTCACAAAAAGGGGTCTTTTCATGTTGTATGTTGAGGTGGCGCGCACGCCACACCACCACATCTGGATGATGGGGCCTATGCATGTACGGGTGTTACGTCAAGCCCAGGGTGGATAGGGACCCGTAGACTGGGCCATCTGTACACGTAGGCATCTGCCACGCTTACCTCACCACATGCGTCATATGTGGGGGAAAAAAGTGTCACATCCCCTATCGCTCCTTTTCTAAATGCGTCCTGCCTTTGGCCTTAACATTGTCCCATATTGAGCTTATGTTGGATTGGCTTGTGCGCTGACGTAAGAGTGTATTTAGATTAATTATTTACCCTAATGAATAACATTGCAGTGCTCACAGCCTGGAATCGGCTTCAATTATCTCAATTTGACACGGTCGGTTCTGTAGGCCCGTAACCGTGTGAGGCTCTTCAAATAACTCCTACGGAAGTTGCCTTAGTAGGTCCACCTTCACACCAAAGCAAGATCAGTCCAGTGTTCATCAAACTATGGCATGGCCCGTGTTAATCGACGTCAAGCAGTGGTTTTAAGGAGAGTGCTCTCCATGGATCTTGAAATGCGCCGTGAACTGTCCATGGTGCTGAAACCTCGCTGCACGGTGAACGCCCTGCACTGGAGCCCAGTTTGTGAATGGAGGGGGGGGATGGGGGGGGTGTTGGTATAGACGTTTAAAAAGCTCAATAACAAGATGAAAGCAATACGCAAAAACACTGTAATAAAACAGCTTAGACAATCATATTAAATCTCTCTCTCTCTCTCTCTCTCTCTCTCTCTCTCTCTCTCTCTCTCTCTCTCTCTCTCTCTCTCTCTCTAACTCTCTCACACAAAAAATTGCGCTTCTTGGGTAGCACGATGAGATGTGCAGGCTGAAGATAAATTGATCGTGCATGAATTGGCACTTGTTGCCACAATACATTGAAGCCTGCCGACTGGGCAATGCCAGTGTGTGTGTGTGTGTGCGTGCGCGCGCGCGCGCTCCCATAGAACGGTCTAATCTTCCCTGCTCCACGCGCACGACTGCCCCCTCCACCTCCCCCTCTACCCCCCACCCGCCCCGGCTATGAAAAGTAGCCTCTTTGCAAATGATAGTCTACCAGCCTCGCTTCCATAGATTGATCGATCTTAATTAAACTTACTGGAATCATTTACATTTCACTATCCAAATGATGGCATGTAGGATAGAGGTGCAGAGTGATTGGCATTGCCAATTAGACAGCACTGCCTGCAAATATATCCTTGTTGTGATTCTGTCATGTTTGAAATATTTCAAAGATTACAGCTAGTTCTCGAAATTGTAGTGATAGTAAAATACATTTTCACTCAGCCCATACTCTTAATAAAGGCTTCACGGTGAGCATATATATCGATGGATACAGAATTTGTATTGCATCGGAATAGCTGGGCTCTAGACGGAGCACGTCCACCGCTGCGGTTAATGATAAAGCATTGCAATCAACTCAGTGGAAGTCAACACGAAGATAGGATCCATTTACTTTTAGTTTCATATTCTCTATTATCACATATTAGCACGTCTCTCCGGAGAAAACACTGGTTACTCACGCTTCACCGTCAAACTCGGGGATGGATTTCTCAATGGCTCTCTATATGGCAATACTGTCTATAGTCATGAAAACAGAATGGCAGGTTGTTATTTTACTCACTTCAACAATAAAGAAAGAGGAAAAAATGAAAATAAAAATAGAATGGGCTCACCCAGTCATCACCGATCCGAGGAAGCGTGCATCATTTTTCTTCCCCCCCTTTTTTTCTCCAATAATCCCTGGGAATTTGAACGGCACCCATTGATATGCAGCAGTAGGGTCCCCCCCACCCTCTCACCCTCCCTCCATCCCCTCTCTTCCCAGACGTCAGTCGCATTGCCTCCTATTCATTTCGGTCTATTGTTTATATTTCATTTCTGTGCATTTCTTAATCTTAATCCATTTTGTCCTCCTCTCTCCTTTCTGGAAAATGCTGCAAAACCTCTAATGGAAGCCACTCAATTCCTCCAGTCTGCTTCTTGCTGGTGACCTGCATTGACGTCATTGCGTCATTAGGTTTCCCCTGGAAACACGGGAGAGCCAAAAATAGAAACACATTAATTCAAACCCCAGGCTGGGGGGTGGGGGGTGGGGGTAGGGGGTGGATGGGGGCTGTTGTTGGCGACTATTTCTATCAATCCATAATCTTCTGACCCCCACCCCTCCATATACACACACACGCACGCACACACGCACGCGCACACACGTACGCATCTCGCTCTCTTTGGTTCCATATGATGCACATGGAGCTCCCTCTCACCACGCACATTACCTTAATGAAATATCACTTCATCATAAGCCTATAATATTCCTATAAGCACTTTCTAGCGAGATTTTTGTGACTTTATTATATTTTTGATTTTTTTATGTTTTTATTTTTATTTATTTATTTATCTATTTTATTGCCTCTTTTGGGTCCACTATACTGTAATATTTCTGTAATATTCCTTTATGGACAAGTAGTGTATCTGTACTGATCATTCAATACATACAATATTGACTATGTAGTGACCTAAGAGTGAAAAGATTAACAATGACCTTATCATAGTTTGTGATTTCTTAAAACTCCTATGGTGTTGCTTTAATATTCATATATTTTATGGGGTTCGTCTACAGGCCTACTCGGTGGTGAGTTTACAGTACCTTGTCGCACTTTTTTGTTTATTTGTCCCATGATATCACTATATAGCCTAATATTCCTGTCTGTCCGTGACACTCGGTAGAGATTTTACATTGACCTCATCATTCTTTGTGATTGCATGTTTCCCACCATCACTGTGTGTCTTCAATATCTGTGGGTGAGGTTATGATGTCATTATCTCTTTTTTTATCTCTTGACTAAGCACTGTAATATTCCTATAATATTCCTATTGGAATGATACATTCATGTGCACCTGTTGTAAGATAGTGAGTTTATAATGGCCCTATCACATTTCATGGTATTTTATCTGTTAATGCATCACTACAACAATCATGCAGAGGCTCATAGTCATCTGTGCTCCTCAGTAGTTTGTTTATGTAGCCTAATATAGGCCTTATTTCATTTTATGTTTTCTCCTTGGTGTCACAATATTCTTACATGATATTAGAGCAGCATTTTGCATTCGCCAAAAATGTATCATCGGAATAATAGATTTCTTTTTAGTTCCTGAGACCTATTCTCGGACGAAGCCTTGGCTATAAAAAGGCGGCATAGAAAAGGGAGCAAAGGGAGTGGGGATGGGTGGGCTTTGGGTTTATTTTATTCCTGCCTGCAAAATAAAAAAGACACTCTATAGAGGAGAAACAGCGCCACGGGGATAAAAATAGAAAGCACCGAGCAGTCATCTGTCAGCCGAGGGGCTCGTGCGCTGCACGAGGTGGATTTCCGGTTTTGGTATTGATTCTAGTCCTTACTATACTGTAACCTATATTACAGCATATAGATGAACACCGGCAAACAGCGATGAACTGGAGGGTAAATCCGCCTAAATTCAGTTTGTTCACCTTGTTATTTGGGGAAGAGAGTTTACCCGAATTGTTTTTTTTTTCCTGATATGAATCTTTATGAGAGAAAAAAAAAATACGGAATACGCCCTTCGCAGAAAGATTTCCATAAGGTGATTAGTCTTGTACCGTAGCAGATACATTTTTGGAGCTATATAGGACCCTTCGAGTGACAATAGCTGTGTTTTTTAATTCTGGTCCTCGGTACCCAGAGCCCTGTTTGTTTTCATTCTAGTCAGGTTCTTTTTATAACCTACCTGGGATGTATGGTGAATGCATTTAATCACAATTAAAGACCTGATAGGATAGAAAACCGAGTCTGGGTACAAAGAAGGATTGAGAAAATAGGACATTTTATGACGCTAGAAAGAACCTTCGAGGAGCATATTAAATGTTCCAAATTGGCAATATTAAATTTATTTTGCTAACTTTTACACGGTCTTCTGGTTGGCCTCATTTAACTTAAATTGTGTTATGGTTCTGTATAAAACCATAATCTTAAAAAATAAAATAAAATAAAATACTGGGGACTCCTCCTTTGTCAGCCTAGCATTAAACTGATGTAAGTTATATGAGGACTGCTTTTATCAATGGTTTCTTGGCCTCTGATGATGGTCATTCTTGTCCACATTTTATTTTACACCACATAACTAGTTAGCAACCACACAAATGGCTGCCTGCAGAGGTATAAGACTGAGACCTATCCCAAATTCAAATTTAAATTTCACTGAAGGTGCCATTCCAATTTGAGCAACATTTCCTTGCAAGCCATCATCATCCAGAATGGGATCCTGGTTATTTTCTTGAACCCCCTCATTTGAATATCCTAACATATTTTGGCTCAGATGATTAAACTTCAGTCATCACCAGTAGAAGCCTGACCTCCAGTTGGTAACCATTACATGGAAAACAAACCAGCATAAACAAAAATCAATTATACGTTTAGAAAAGCATTAATTTTACTTGTATCGTACATTATTTGATATTATTTAAGTCATGCTAGCCTCAAAAGGTGGGTGAAGCTACATAATCTGAGGATACTATGACCTCTAGTCTGTGATCATGATAAGGCAAACCACCACCTACATAAAAAGTATACACTCAGAAAACATTTATGTACCTTTTTTCACCTTAAGGACGTGTTACCACATAACTAATTTTGATTAGTTTGATGCGATGTATAAATATATTTTTTTTCTCATATAAATATGCAGTAATGGCAGGTAAACTGAATTTAGGAGGGTTTACCCTTCACTACACCCCCGCTTATAGCCCTATAGCATTCAGCGCTATATCCATTCATTGTTCTTTCATTCATGCAGTCATTCATCTGGTTCTCTTAATCCATTCACATATCCAGGGCAGCCACCCTTCCAGTGACGCAAAGCCCCCCTCCCATTTAATCGCTTTAGTTTAATCTATCTGCTGTGATGTTGGAGATCAAGTGACATGCGCCGCCGCGTGCAACCCCTCCCATCTCAAACGCGCCCCCCTCGTGTACCGCCGATCACGCACACACACACACACACACACACACACACACACACACACACACACACACACACACACACACACACACACACACACACACACGTTCACGCGCACACTTCCCCGCCTCGTGACTCTCGGCTGGAGGCACGCGCATTGGCACAATAAGTGGTGATGCTGCGTTCACGTTGTGGCCTAAAAAAAAAGACCCATACCCGGTCAGCATCGCGAGATGTCAGTCTACTGCAATAGCAAACTGTTGCCAAGGTGATTTCCCTAAACAACAGATTTAACCATACGTGTGCATGGATAACTGATCTGATAAGCGATATTCTCTGACATCCACTTTCAATAATTGTTATTATTATTTTCAGAAGTTATGAATACCACAATTAAATGCTTACCAGTAAACAACAAGGAGCGCTTAATGCCGATTTACCCTAACTTTTTTGTTTGAAGTAAACAGCTTGAAGTAAATTTACACATACTGTTAGTGGGCCCATGATTAATCTGTGATGTTCCAGAATTTCAAGAGATTTGCCAGTGGGGTTAGAATAAATTTCCCATTACATTTTCCCCTCAGTCAATAAAGTATCTATCTATCTATCTATCTATCTATCTATCTATCTATCTATCTATCTATCTATCTACCTAGTGATTTCCTGCTTTTCCCAGGATGCCCGAGGTGTTCCAGTCATCTGTGATCCTACATAATGGTATTAAAGTTGGCTTGACAGCATAACAAGTAAACGCTCATTAATGAATATCGGTTATTTATGATTACTAGATTTGACATAACTTTTTTCTGTATTTGAAATACATATTTTCTATGAAGCTATGTAGCCCAAATTTGAATGTGTTGCAGAAAATTATTTTCTAATAGAATAAAAACAGACAACATTAGCAAACTGTCCTGACTCTTCCAGTAATCATAATTGTTTTGATGGATGTGTTTTCCCTGGTTTAGTTTACAGCATATTGAAGGAGGTAACAATGGCTGTAACATGAATGTCCAATATCAACCTGACTTCGTTGAAGCTGATACCTGTAGCCGGACGGGAGATGATGGGGATCTCTCCCTGTACCTGTGGGCCTACAGAGAAATAGCTCCCTCTAGCGTCGGCAATAAGCAACAAGTACCTGCCAGGTGCGCACCTGCCAAAACAAACTGAGCAGCTTTGGCGACTTTTCAGAGCCGTGACGACTTTAACTGTCACCTGCGACACATCTGGCGACGACTCTGGCTTGCGGAACAACGATAATTTGCGCAATTCGAAGTTAGTATATTTTGTGACAACCACACACACGACAACCTCAAGTGTAAACACTAGCCAAGAGGTAGTTAAAGTCTTTACTTGTTTCCTCGACTCAAGAAGGAAGCGGAGGCGCACTGCATTTGTTTCGACAGGCTGAGTAAGCTGTGTTTTGAAAATAGACTAGCCGTGTTTTACTGCGACCGAGCTAGCTAGCTACAGACCAAATCAACACTGTTTGGTTATTTCCCTGCACGCCAAGCAGCAAGACATGACCGTGAACGTGTGCAGGTGAGGAGTAAAATATTTTCTGAGAGTGGGATGGCCAAATGAGAAGCCTTGAAAGCATGTAAATGTTTAATTTCTACCGTTAGCTTGGCTTCACACACTTAATTGGTTGGCTATGAATTTAATGTACTGCTCAGTAGCCTACTTTGCTTTTTAAAGGCATATTCTATTACAGTCATGCTATTTATTACAATTTTAGAGTTAAAATGTCACTTTCCCCTTAATGGAGATGGAGAGCAGACAACGGCACAGTTGAAAGTAGCAGCTAATTGTGCACAGGTGAGGCGTAATTAACTTTGTGGAACAGGACTTTTTCACAGCAGCCATTTTGACATGACATAGCAGGGTAAACACAGGTGTTACTCATGATGCTAATTAAGGTTCTGTTCCCTTTACATTTAACAGAGGTACAAAACTTCTCCTGAAAAAGGTAATTGGAGGTATCAGAAAGTGATGTATGTTTATTGAACTGGTCAAACTAAGGGTTCTATTTTAATAACTTAAGCACATGTTCTGCGGAGTATAGTGCAAGTGCATTAAGGGCATGGTGAAGGCTACTTTTTAACAGTGGAGAAAAGGGTTGTTGTGCCTGGTGCATGGTTCACAAGGTTTCTGCTTAGTCTTTAAATTAATTATGGGTGTGTTTACATGCAGTAAACCAGTTGAGTTCCATCTCCCATTCCTTCTAAAAGCCAGGTTTGCTTGTACCTTGTCAGTTTGCAGAAGCAGTGGATCTGCTTGTGCGCAAAATGAAAGTGTGCCAGCAGATCATCTACAGTAGGTGTGGAGCTGTGCCATGAGGGCCAAGAGGCTGCAGGTTTTCATTCCAATCAAAACCTACATCTAAATATTAGTTAATGATTGTCATTTGTAACGGAGGGCAGGAGAACTATTCCATTGTGTTGTTGTGATCAGGAAGGAAAATAAAACCTTGTGAGGGGATGGGAGAGTGAGAAATGTAATCAATGTAATCATTGTGCTTCAGTCAGTGTTACTGTGATTTCCGCCTCCTGATCAATTACACCAAGCTGTGCTTCATAAACTCTGATCTGACAGGAAAAGAAAAGGCAAAGCTAGTCTAATAAACTTCCCAGTGAAAGTTACAAAATTAATGATACTGATTTAGCAATGCACCAAGTTTTGTGTATGCTGTAATCAGACTGCTCTCTCTCTCTCTGCGTTTCTGTCTCCATCTTGAGCTTTACCCTATAACTTGGTTTGCAGTGCTTTTTTGTGATCCCACTGCTGAAGTGTCCGAGTGGGATATTTCTCTTTTACTATCATCCTGGAGCACTTTGTGTTTACAAGCTGACCCTGCCAGCTCTGATGTAAGCTCTGCTTGGTTATGCTTGTGCCTTGTCTTCTTCTTCTTGATATTTAATAGTGGTTGGCAAACAATGAATTGGATGCTGCCACCAACTGGTGTGGAGTGTGGTTACAGGCTTGTCACCTGGAAGGTGCCCCTCCACCCAGTAATATCTACAGAAAGTACCATATTTCCCCAATTAATCGCCCGGGCGTTTAATACGCAAAATCAACTTTTTTTTTTTTTTTTTTTTTTTTTATTACACCAAGTGGATATAAAGTACAGACAGTAGACATACAGTACAAAACACAACAAACGGCTAACTGTTTACTTCTGCAAAAATAAGGTGAATAGCCTTATTTTGGGTTACCTCAATATAATGCAAATAATCGCCCCAGCGGTTATTTGGGTGGGCGTTTAATACGCAAAATGGGTGAACACTCCAGGCGTTTAAAAGAACCAGGCGGCTATTTGCGGCCGGGCGATTAATTGGGGAAATACGGTACTTCACGGTACTGCTAATCTTTTCCCATAGCAAGCAGTCATATTTTAGAAGTCTGATAAATTTTTTCTTACTTTTTATCCAGCCATTGGTTTCCATTCATTTCACTACGGTATGAAAATGAACATTCAGAGACTTCAAACTTTTTTCACACCAGTATTCCATCACTGTAATAAAGTCATCCACATTAGGTTTCCTGAATGCAGCAGCATTCCTGGGTTTTGATGACTTGAAATTGGGCAGAGTGAAATGACTTTTTGTGAGCCTTTTTAGGATGAATTATCGTGGCAATGACAACACTTATTGGGTTACCTGTTTCATTGAAACTCAATAAGTGGTGACACAGAAAATGCGTGTCTTAACATTAATGTCAGTAGTGACTACCTTTTTTCCTTAGTCTCATTTGGACTGCTTGACTTTCTTTTGACAGTTAAAATGTGGAAAAATTCTCAAAAACAAAAAATAAAAATGGTGGTTACCCAAAGATAACCCTCACGGTCACTGCCACTGCCCAGTATTATATGCTGGTCATGTGCCTTTCTGCTATGAATAATGAATCTTTGAATGATACAGGAATTATACATAGTACAAATCATTATCACAGTGTTAGACATTACATTGGGGCTGCAGACTACCTGCAAAAGGTTATAGGCTTCAATTTTAAATTCCTTACCAATTACCAGCTACTCTTATAATATATAGAAGTGGTGATATGGTTATATAACTTTATAAAATCCTTTTAAATTCCATCATATATGAATCTGTGACATGTATTGTGCAGTCAGCATGGAAATAACAATTTGATTTCAAAGAAGTGTTACCAGTGGTAAATGAAGAGATGTTTTAGAATAATTAAGAGTTTGGGATTTTAACAGTGCATATCATGAAGAAATGTATATCATGAAGAAAGTAGTATTTTTAATTTTATTCTATTTTGAAATAGTATACTACAGTCCTGTGGTTATCAAATTGGCATCCAGGAATGCCATGGGACCTTTAGGGTATCCCAGGACGTCCCTGGTAAAGAGAGGAATAGATTTAAGGTACTAATTTATTTATTAGTTGGTAGTAAAATGTAAGAGTGAAGCACAGATGAGGGAAATGTATATAATAATATGTTTATTGCAATATCAATAAACAAACATCTGTATGTATACAGGATGAGACCCATGGATCAAAGTCCCGCAGGTGAAGTATCCTCACTGAACATGGTTGATATGAGACTGCTTGCTGTAGCTTATAGTAAAGGATTTAAAATTTTGTTGTTTGTTAGCTCAGACAAAAGGGCTGAGATGCTATCTTGTTTCTTTCAATTGAGAAATATTCCCCTTTCATTTCCTCTCATTTGGACAACTGAAACTCTGCAGTCCTGTCTCAGTCAGAGGTGTCTTCATTGCTGACTTAAGTAATTTTATTTATTTATTTACTTTTTTGTTGTTTACCAGTCGATGGTGTTGGTGTGAGTATGTAACACCCACAAGAAGATGGAGGGGCAGCTGTTGATGCCGCTGTCATCGCCTTCATTGCCACTTTCATTTTGCTTCTAGGATACTTTCAAGGTAAATTTCTATATTTCTGGAATTAAATTTGCTCCAGATGCAGTCTTTCCCACATGCATGTTATAGAGAATGGATATATAGGTATATATATGTGTATATATATGTGTGTGTACATACATACATACATACATACATACATACATATATGTGTATATATATATATATATATATATATATATATATATATATATATATATATATATTTATTTTTTATTGAGCAAGGTGATATAGGGGACAAATAAATTACACCAAGTGAACATAAGATACAGACGGTGGACAAACAGTACAAACCACAACAGACAACAACATAAAATTGCAATGGTATGTATATAGGTGTGTGTGTGTGTGTGTGCGTGTGTGTGTGTGTGCGTGTGTGCGTGTGTGTGTGTGTGCATATGTATGTATGTGTGTGTGCATGTGCGTGTGTGTTGATGAGAAAACAGAGGGTATGGTAATATAATGAAAATAAATAAATAAATAATAAAGTAAAAAAAATATATATATATGTATACATATAAAAAGTATATATACATACATACATACATACATACATACATATATATGTATGTGTGTGTGTATACATATATAGACATATATATATGTGTATGTATATATATGCATACACATACATACATGAATGCAATACAATATGACATGTCTTAATGTAATATAATGTAATATAATTTAGCATAATATAATGTGACGTAATAATATAAGATAATATAATATAATACGAGCTGATACAACACATTATGATGTGATATAACACAATATATAGTATAACATCATATGATATAATATGACATAACATAGTAATCCATTATTATATGAAATGATACATAACATAATCTAATATAAGCCGATATATCTTGATAATGGCAATCATAAGAATAATAATTGATGATATATATTGCAATGAGGGGTGAGGCCAGACCGGGGTATCAGGGAGGCGAGCAAGAGGCGCCCCCACCAGGCCCCAAGTAGCACGGCTGGAAGCCCCAGCGGGATCGAGGCGACACGGCAGTAAAAGGAAGCGGCCCCCCCCACCCTTTTTTTTTCATCCAACTCAAAAACACAATGAAATGGCAGTATCTTGCTGTGTTATCAACTAACATAACCCTAGTTACGACTGACATTGGCACCTGATCACTAACAACCTTAAAGCAAAGTGCTGTCAGATCACTGAGCTAACAAGGAGGCATCACTGAATTAAGTTAAGTAAAAATAATTCATAAAATAATCCCCCAAATAATTTTCAACATCAAACAAAAATTATATAAATTGAAATTTCATTTCTCACTAATAATTTCAGTGACAAATTCAAAAGTAATTTCGAACAGTCGCATCCCGTATTGCATCCCGTATTGCATCCCCGGTCAGTCCTGTTCTGAGGTATGGCAGAAAGATTTTCTTGGGTCTCAACAGGCTCAGGTGCATCATAAAAATCATCACAGACAGGGACATTGAGTCTGGTGGCGATGTTGTGAAGTACAATACAGGCGAGTATTATGTTGCATGCTCCCTGTGGCTTCATGCGCAAATAGCTGAGGCATGCAAAGCGCCTCTTCAGAGCTCCATTTAAACACTTAATAGCACATCTTGTTTTGTACTGAGCAGTGTTGAAGCGTGCCTGCGCAGGGGTGTTTGCCACAAGAAAAGGGGTCATCAGCTGTGGTAGGAGTGGATAGGCACTGTCTCCTAATATTATGCCATCTGGTTGGCTAGTTTGGAGCTCTTGGTATCTAGCGCTCTCCCTCAGGATATGTGCATCATGGACAGACCCAGGCCACTTCACAACGCAGTTTGTGATGATGAGGTCAGTGTCGCCCACAAGTTGGATGTTGATGCGGTGCCTCTCCTTTTGGTTTATGTACTCCCACTCCCTCTCATGAGGTGCTTGTATATGCACATGAGTGCAGTAGATAACCCCAACAGTATTGGGCATGTTGCCCAAAAGTAAAAACTTGCACTTCGTCTGGCTAATGTGGTCGTGCTTGAGAAATGAAACAGATTGATTTACCAGGCTGGTCAGTTGGCACAGCTTTTACTACATCACTCACAGTAGATTTGTCCACTCCTATAGTGTCACCAACGACTTGGTAGAAAGTCCTTATGCATAGAACCGCAGAGCTATGGAGACCAGTTCTTCCACAGACAGACTGTGACTCCTTTGGGTTTCTGCGTTTTGGCCTGACAAGACCTGCAGTGATGTTAATATCAGCCTTCCCAAAGTGAAACCGAGCTAATGGTTCCACCGTGGTGTATTGCTCCAGTGGTTTTGCACGCTCAACATACACCCTTTGATGGTGTATGGACAAAACCTGCCATGTCAGTGCCTCTTTGTAAGTCGTTTGAGAAAGGCTAAATAATATGGCTGTGTTACTGGTTGTGTTATACACACAGATAACGTTAGCTGATGTGCTTCAGCTTGTGTTCAGTTAAATTGATCGTGACTAAGGCCTGTAAATTCTGTGTTCAACACATCAAAGAGGTGGAACCATGGGATAATTTACAGGAACCTATGCTCTGTTAGAAGGTGTTAGGTGCAGTTATGCTGCAATAGTTCGATGTTACAGTTCTTCTAAGGGTAGAGAACTGACAAAATATGAAAAAAAAGACATTTAGCTTGAAATTACACAGAGTATGAATGCCATTGTGCCAGAAGGGGACAATGGAGCAAGTGAAATTTAGATAGAAGAAACAAAGGCAACAAAGGACCAGGCTGAAGCAAAAAACACCCAAACAGGTAACAAACCCTTTAAGAGAGGTGATTACACTGCTAAAATGATGGACATTATTGGAGGTTAGGACTAGGGTTAGGGTTAATCTCAAGTGTTATGAACAGTGTTTATTAACAGCATTGGATTAAGTATTTTAATTTCTATTTTTAATCTCAGCAGTTTTTGAAACTTGCTGTCATAGGTAATGCGCACAATGTATCTAACTGCTTAGCTAGCTGACGTCAAGGAACATAAACAAATGACAGGACTTGGTCAGCATACAGATTTTGTCACATGATAGTAAAACTACTTAAGTCTCCTGTGCCTGCAGCCCCCCAGTCTGGCAGTTTAAATCAGCTTGGCTACAGGAGTTTAACTGTTTTCGTTATGACAAGGGGAAAAAGCACCGCGACTTTTGTGCTCGGGCAGGCATTAAACATCTGAAGTATTCATATATCAAAGTGTTATTTATTTGACTGTTATTATTATGCATAAGAAAGTACAGAAGACATCACAGACAGCTGGAGGCAGAGCAGACACCACAGAGAAGGGAGAGAAAAGTGTGAATGGCAGTGTGAGGCAGCCCTGAGAGAACAGTGTAGCACATACATCTTTCACATTGGACCTGTAAGGAGATTTTGTCTCCTAAAAATTTGATTTAGCTCCTAAATGATTCGGGTCTGGAAGCCAGTGGCTCCTAAAGAGTTTTTTCTGAGGCTACAATAGCGATAGTGCTATTTTTGTTTTCATGGACTCAATTTGACAGAATATCTCAAAAACCCTCACTGGCGGACATGTGAGGGGTGTTTTATCATGGCTTCAAAGTGAGCAATCATCTTTTCAATAAAGATCTTGATCTTGAAGTGAAACACCATCACAGCAGTTTTGACCTTACCAAAATAATTTAACTAATAGTCTTGATACTGAGAAAAATATTCCTTTTCATCTTATGATGGCTATGATGATGATTAGATGGATTAATTTGATTGTAACTGTGAAAAACCAAAGTATAATATCCTGAGATAACAAAATAATTTAAATTGTGATGTCAAGATAAACGTGTTCACATTTTATTGTATTGCAGAATCACTGCAGAATCGAACAGTTCTTTATTCATATTCACTGTAAAACAATCGGCCACTAATGAGTAGTCATATATCATCAAACGGGTTCCAACCTTGACCATTCATGGTCAGCTTGGTCAAAATGGTACTTAGTACTGCTTCGCCATAATGTGGTTATTAACTTGGTTCCTCAGTAATGTTCTCTGTTCACTGTGAAAAGACTTGTTTTTCAAATATCAATGAAGAAAAGTGTAAGATATCCTGTTTCTTCAGTGTACCAACCAGCCCACTAAGATCCTATAAAACACATTTTTAACACCCACTGAGCTGTCCAGCATAATTGATGATTTGCAACATAGATAAATGTTTTTCAGTACTGAAATATGAGTATTATATATTGGACAATAATTTTATTCATAAATACTAAACTACTCTGGAAGTGGAGTATTATGGCTCACTGTCACCGCACTTTTAGTTTACAAATGTTTTTTGGATTACATCTTTCACTCTTAAAGTGATTGATGGTGCTATTGATATAATGATGGAACCTAAAAGAAAAATACACCATCATAAAATCGTAAAAAAAAAAATTCAATAACCGGAATACTGTTTATTTGAATTTTTACAAAATTAGTGTGTACATTCATGAACCTATTGATGCTGGTGCCCCTATAGCCTTTCCTGTACCTCCACCCCACAGATCAAACCTACGATGGCCTCAGAGCTCAACGCACTGCCACTTAAGAAGACGCATGCAAATAGACAAAACACAAGCAAATTAAAAAAAAAATCTTCATCAATTTGACAAGACATGCCTCATTTAGAAAATGTGCTGCAAATTCAGACAACACAACACAATACAGAAACAAGCAGTGTTAAGAAAACGCGCCGCAGTTACACCAAACGACAATGGGAGTGTTTCCAGACGACACTCAAAGCACACGTCTGGTTACTGTAAAGAGTGACTCACAAAATTAGTTTATAGACCCTGCAAATGTGTTTTCGATTGAAGAACACTAACGTTAATAGGCTGAATAAGGTTGGCTAAAAACACTGGCAGCACGTTTTCTAAATGTTGTGCGTTTTTTGTCAAATTGATGATGTTTTCTTTATTTGCTTGTGTTTTGTCTATTTGCTTGTGTTTTCTTAAGCTGCAGCATGTTGAGCTCTCGGGGCCGCTGTACAAACTCAACCCGCCTCATCTGCTTGTGCTTCACATAGGCATTTCCTACATTTCCCATGAATATGTTCTACCCTCCCATCCCTAAAAGCGGTGTGAACTTGTTGTTTTCATCTACAGGTGGGCATATCGGGCAAATAAATGTAGCTTGCGAGCTAGCAGTATACTGTAGTATATTTTGTGGTTGAAATTTATTCTGGTCTATTTAGGCAGCTGTTGGTAGGGAAATTGGTATCTCTCTATGATGGATTATTATAGAGAGATACCAGTATGATTATTGAATGTCAGTGCAAAATTGTCAATCTAGAAATAAGTCCTTCCTCTTTGTTTTTGTGGATCTTACACCAAAACCCGACATTTGCTATTGATGTTTAAGCTGGCTGAAAAATTTTCTATCAAACTCCACTGCATCTGTGTTGGAAATTTCTCAGTGGGTGTTTCACCATATCTTTTTGGCCACAAGAAAATCTTGGCCATGAGAAAAATACACCACTGAAAAACAAAATGGGCACAGAAATATATAAGACATATCTCCAATAGCTGTTTTTGTCCCCCTCTAAATTATAGGAGGCACTGTGGATTGGTCCCAGTTTGTTAGTCCACCCATCTGTCACGCACAGTGTGTCAGACGCCAGTGATTGGATTTTTATGAAACATCAGGAAATGATACATGTCATTGCTTTGTTCTGGCATTTTCAAAATAACAGTTATTGTCCAAAGGAGGAGGGGATGGTGGAAGTTCTTGTTTAACTGTCTCTGTTTCAGGCATAATATCTCAGATACTTGATTGGATTTTCCCCAAACTTAGCACTGATTGGCCTGCTATTACACTTAAAACAAACCCCCAGTGGCCCAAATGGAGACCGCATCCATTGTGGGGGACAACATTTTAACTGTTGCCTTAAGTAGCAATGCTTAAATATTGGAGCAGATTTTTCTTTAAAGACAGAATGGAACAGCTAAGCAAGAATTTAAATGTATTTTGAAGTTGCACCAGGTTGTAAATATTTTGAAAACACTTGTAAATTTTGGAACTAAATGCCAGTAGGTTTTGCATTACACTGGGGGCTGAAAAGTTGCGAAGAAATTATTGTCCACTTGAAAATCTACCCTTTAAAAAATCCATTAATGTATAAAAACTCCCAACTGAGACTTTAAATATATATTTAAAATGAAATTGCATTACTAAGTAGTAGTCCATTTAATTAATAATAGTCTATAAATTAAAAGTATTACATTTACATAGTTCTTTAAAACATATAATCAGCCAAATAATTGTAATATCTTCATTTACACTTTACTACATTTTACGTTTCTTCTGAGCTGTTTTTTTTTTTTAATCATTCCCCTCCCTGCTGCATTTGATAAATAACTTGATAAATAACTTGAATTTCATGAATAGAAAGGTGTTTTCGTGTGAAAACAAATCTAGTAATTCTTGCAATAGTTACAGGCATAATGAGGAGGATTCCTATTGGATGTTCTGCTATCGCTCTGGCATTGTGCGCTGTTATTGGCTGGGAACTACACACCCACTGCCCAAAGGTCGATGCCCAGAAGAGTCCAGATTTGAACAAATCAAGAAAATCCAGGCAGAGGGCAGAGTGTGTGCAGATACCCCAACACACTGGTCATAAGTGTGATTGATGATTTAGGGCAGGGGTGTCAAACTGGTGCCATGGAGGGCCAAGAGGCTGCAGGTTTTCGTTCCAACCGAAAACTCCACCAGGTGATTTCACTGATTAGTCCCTCCTCTTTTGCTTTAATTTGAGGTAATCAGTGAAATCACCTGGTGGAGTTTTTGGTTGGAACGAAAACCTGCAGCCTCTTGGCCCTCCATGGCACCAGTTTGACACCCGTGATTAGAGGGATGCTTTTTGTATGAGTCTGTACATTTCTTTCTTTCTTTCTTTCTTTCTTTCTTTCTTTCTTTCTGTCTTTTTTTAGGTAAATCCTATTCATTCTGCCTTTTAAAATTAGTTTATTTAGGCCCTAGCGATAGTTATATATATGTATGTATGTTTGAATGTATGTTTTTGCCCATCCACTTAGCACATATTTATAATGTACATGCAGTAGTTTGATGGTTGATTTGGCAGTGTGTTACTCTTCTGTAGGCCTGAATATTAGATAGAACATCTGTTGATTGGGGCAACTGATAATAATATTTTGTGGACCAGGGACAACTGGTTCATGTCCCAACCTAGAGTTCTCATGTTAGAAATCTTGCTCCTTACTATATTAGACACCATGTAGGAGATAGTTTGGAAGTGGTTAATTAGGTCAGAGAGGAATGTTCATAATTACACACAGTAAACTATTAATCTCAGCTCTCACACTTATTCAGCTGTAATTAATTAAGCATGCAGCTTAATTTTGTTATTGAATTGCTGTTTCTCTTTGTTTGTTGAATTTATCAAATTGAATTGTAAGCTTTTGAGAGAGGGAACATTGAAATTTTATAGTCTTTCAGCGCAGAACAAATGCTCTGTATGTCTGGACTAAACATAATTCTTTACATCTCATTTGTGTCCTGGTAATGGACCTTATTACCGTTTGTTACTTTTGCTTTGATTGTTTTCTTACCTTGAATGTAGAGTCAAAACAATTGAGGCCGGAGTTTGATGGGTTCATGTTTTGTATATCTTATTTTGCCTTACAATTTATAAATTTATTGGGGTGCTTTGGGAGCTTACTTGGCTGAGTGTGCACCATATATCAAGGCTAAGTCCTTACTGCGGTGGCTTGGGTTTGAATCTGGCCAGAGCCCCTCTCTCTTCCTACCTTTCCTGTCTCTCTCTACTATTGAATAAAGCCCAAATTCCAGAAGTAATCTTAAAAAAACAACAAACAAACATAAAAATAAATAATTAAATGCATAATGCACCTACAGGATTTCTGAATTGAACTCTGAAAAAACTATGAATGGCAAGAACAGTATTTGACCACAGTCTTTTAAAGTGCTTAGTTCCACTGAATGCACATGGATTCTTCATTTCCTTATGAGCAGACCTCAAAGAGTAACAGTGGGCAACATCATGTTAGAGATGTGTTTTACCTCTATTGGCACACCACAGGGAAGTGTGCTATCACCTTTGCAGCAGATATCCTGGACACCATTTGATTAAGTTTGCGGATGACACTGCCTTGGTCAGCCGATTGGAGCAGGATGAAGTCAAACATGGTCTAGCTCTAAATGACTTTGTCGACTGGTGTGATCTTAGTCTGATCTTAGTCTGTCTAAGATCAGTGGGAACGAGATTGAGATGGTGATGGAGTTTCTTGATCTTATTGTAGATCACAAAGTCTCCTGGGACCAGTGTCCTGATGTTATTTTCAAGTGTACCTTCTTAGAAGTATGTCTTGTTATTGTATTGTATGCTCTACATTCCTAAATCACTCTCAGGAATAATTTAGGAAAACATATGAAGACCTGTGTCAAAATCAGCAACAGGCTGACCTGTACCAACTGTACCTGACAAGGCTGACTTTTTGTGGATTTTCCACCTTTTCTTTCTTGTCGGAGGTATAAATACTCCAAGATCAGAACCAGACAGGCAAAACACTGATTTGTTCCCATGACAATAAGTCATTTAAGCAAGATGCAGTAGCCTCTGACACTTTTTACAGTGCTTCTTGAGCAGCGGGTTGCTCTCCCTCATCCCCCCTGTCAGTGAAAATCTGCTGCTGCTGTGTTGTAGCCTCTTTGAGGAGACTGTTTTCTCATCACATCCTGCTGACTGCCCCAGACAGCAGCAGCGAATACATGTGTCTGTTGTGCAGTCAATAATAAGTGATGCCATTGGGGGTGGGGAGGAGGGTTGGTTTTGGTGAATGGACAAAACACAGATGTTTATGATTGTGTGTGAGTGTGTGTGTGTTTGAGGGAGAGTGAGAGAGTGAGAGAGAGAGGCACAGATAGTTCTCACTAAGGCCTGGACTTTGTCATCGGTTCATCTGTTGTAAGTTTTCTTCTGTACCTCCATGTTGATGAGCACAGTGTACAAAAAACATGTCCAGTGTCCTTTGAACAGAGGCCCTTTAGACCCTGGTCCCTGTGGTGGAAATACAGACAGTTCCTCAAAAGGTTTCTAGTCCCTGGGGAAAGTTCCTGTTGGAGAAATAGGGTTTAATCCTAAGTCTAAGTCTAAGTCTAAAGGCATTTTCAGACCAAACAGTTCTGGGGACACTGGAATCATCTAAGCCAGTTAGTATACCAGTGTAATTTCTGTGTGTGATACAGCAACAAAAACAAAATGGAGGATGATCAGAGCTGTGTGTTTGTCATGTGCAGTGGATGTCATGATAATACTGGAGTTGGAAAGGAGATGTGCAAATTTACACATTACACATTTACACATAAAAGAGGTGGTTGCCGGTGCTGCATTGGCTCATGTGTTCAGCCAATCAGTGAACACCTACGTCACTCAAGGTTCCTCTTCTGCTGGGAACCTATCCTGAATTAGGAGCTAAGAAGTTTCTCAACACATAGTTCTAAGAACTATGATCACTCCCAGTTCCTACAGTGCAGACGCAATAAACTGTTCTTACAACTACAACTAAGTTCCTATACGGTCCAACAGCACCTTAAGTCTCTTTGATGTGTTTATTTGGCTTACATTTTACAGGATTACATTGAATTGAATTCTCCAGAGTGGTGGGCTAATTTTTGTAGTGGGTTTTCATCTCGAGCTATTTTCCACCTTATGTTTTAACATGCCTCCAAATCTTGAACATTTAAGTTCAGAGGGTGCATGGTTCATTTTTAGCAAAGAGAAACATCGTAGGGAAGTGTTTATTGGCTGATCTTTACCTCCCATTCAGCTAATGGGTAACAGTAGGAGAGCAGTTAATGGGTGTTTGGATACAAGCATTATAGAGATACACCTAAAATAACCCTTTGGCTCCGTCAAAACACACACACACACACACACACACACACACACACACACACACACACACACATATAAATATATGTATTCTGTGTGTGTGTGTCCACACAAGCTGCTAGTAATTTCTCAAGTTAATAGTTCTCATGGCGTCTCATGATTAGAATGTCTGTGCATTTTATAAGTGAGAGCACACACACACACACACAAACACACACACACACACACACAAATACATACGCACACACTCATGCCCACACACACTCTCTACCACCGATTTATACTAGCCGTATTAGTACTGCCAGATATAAACACCACTCAGCCAATGCACTTTTTTCACCTCAACTCATTACCTCAATCAATATCTAATCTTCCTCTTCTTCCTTCTGATGTGTCTATTGATTCTGAAAACATGTTTTACTAAGCTCCTTAGCATGTGTATTGATAATCACACAGCTCCAGCAACTGCTGTCGTGTTACTCGGCAATACATAGCTTAGCACTTAGATAAGGATGTGTATGACTGACCAAATCCAGTAGGGCTAAAAACTTAGTTTTGCAATGTTTTCCTGAAGATGCATCAAAATTAGAACATGGCTCCCTGGTCAGAGATGAGAGAAGTTGGTTTTCCCGCAAGTAGTTTGTAAAATAGGAATTGATTTACCATAGAAAGCAATGTGAATATTACTTCTAGTTGATCTGGGGTCCAGTGGCACCAAGATGATAGGGCTGCATCGCACTGCACTGCACTAACTGTTGATGCCATCTGCTGGCCAAAAAGATAAACTACAAAGTGTTCACTCAGATCCCAGAGATAAAATGCTGTGTAGACTCTTAATGTAGCCTATGGATGTGTTCCAGTACTATAACTTCCCGCCTCTTCATCTCTTATTTGGTTTAGATAATGGGAGAGTATGCTGTGGTGTGTCTTATTTTACTGCACTCATTTCTTCTGTTTAAAAGTCAAACTGTATGATGGTATGAACCAGATGAAACAAGCATATCTATAGAAAAGTTAGGATGAAAATGAGCAAATCCAACATACTTGTATCTGCATGCATCACACAGCATGGCCATAATGTGCTACTTGTACTTGAATTCACATACTGATTATTGATGTACTTATCTCTAAGCATAGTTAGCATAATCTCTGCCAGTGGCACACAAAGCTTCACTCTGATCGTACTATCTAAAGTGTGTCATCAGACATGAAATATCTGGCACATGAACCACAGTCTGCTCTAAGAGTATTATGAAATGATGCCTACCCTTTCTGTAATTCAGGATCTAAATTCCAGTCACTGTATTCATGAATGAATGAGCTTTACCACCCCTTGGTAGTTTTGCCTCTTTGGAATTTAAATGTGTCCCAAGATCAAAGCCCCCCTTCGGGAAGCAGAGGTGGTGCAATAAGCAGAAACCCCTAGACTATTCATACGGAGGTCCGTCTTCTACTGTAACTCAGTCACAGCCCTCCTTGGGTAGTCAGTGGTGCTGCTGTGAACAGCCACCAGGGGGCAGGAGTGATCATTAGGAAAGAGGAGTGTTTTTTTTCTACCTTCTCTCCCTCATGACATTCTCTGCAACTGTCCAAGCCTCTGTCTTTGCTCAGAGTAAATGTGAATACACATGCACATGCATGCATGCATACACACAAATGCACATGCACAGTAATAAATGTGCATATAATAATCCGCTAGGGACCATATGCACAGATGTTCACACACAGTTGCTCACACACTCCAAGAGAAATGCCTCTGCTCCCTCCCCTCACGCACACATCACATCACAGTGGCTCCTGAGCCTGCGATGACATTGCAGTTTCTCTCTTATCACAAAGCCACATTATGCTTGCATGTGGCCGCAGAGTGACTTCACAAGGTCATGAACTCTCCGCTCCCTAACCAGTTGCAGCTCTGTCACTGCACTGCGTGATCAGGGTTCAGCTGCATCACACATCCCATCGCAACTATGCATCTACAGAGTTCCTATTTATAACAGATTGTTAATGGCCACTCTTACTAATTTCACAGGGAGGCAATCAAACATGGCCTCACTCTGGGGGCACCGTGGATGTCTGTGCTGTAACCTTCAAAATATTCTCAGATGGACCTTTAGCAAGAACATGAAAATAAGAGGAAGATAGAGGGGAGAAATGGAAGGGAGCAAGCCCTGTGCAAAGAAAGTGGAAACCAGACTTAAGGAGAGAGTACATAAGATAGCTATAGGGAGAGAGTGTGATAGAGGGAGGGAGGGCTGATATCAAAGAGGCCTTTGTGTGAGCTTCCTCCCGTCACTGTGTGAGGATCAGAGCCAGAGAGCAGCGGACCTTGAGGACCTTGAGAGGGGGAATTGAATGCTTACGATGCAGAACTCTATCTTCAAGGCTCTCTGCCCTCGACTTTTCATTTTTTTTTATCATTAATTAATTCTTGCTAATTGCCAGGATTAGAAAAAGAGGGAGAGAGAAAGGGCGCTCTGGGTCTCTGGAGCCCAAGACAAGTATGTGTGTGTATTTGAATATATATGTGTGTGTGTGTGTGTGTGTGTGTGTGTGTGTGTGTGTGTGTGTGTGTGTGTGTGTGTGTGCGTGCACATATGGAGTGTGCCCACACGCACACCTCTTGCCAGTATAGAGAGAAAAGGACGAGGGGGAGAAATACAAATTGAACATTCTTGGTCAGCAAGGCTGTTAACACTCTGCAATTGATTGTGCTTGTTGAACCATAGAAGTATTTTCATTAAACTTAAGGAGATGGTCATAGCCCAGCAACGTCCTTGTACTGTGGTTATGTTAACAGTAGAGGTGATTGGGTTTGTTTTTTTCAGTGCCAGTTCTATTGTAAAGTATTATAACTTGCTGAAAAGCTATAGAGTTGGAGTTTATCCATTCTAACTGTTGGGTAGAAACATTCTTAAAAGTTGGTTTTGTATTGCATTTTATGAACAGAGTCTGATTGATGCTCTTGATATAAACTTCAGAATACAGCCACATTTGCAAACCTTGATCTGCAGTCATGTACAGATCATTGCTCTCCATTTATTACATCTCAGGTCAAAATGACCCTGCACTTTGTTGTGGCAGTACATAAGCGCTGCTCTTGACAACCTATCAGCTCCTCCTGGCTCCAGACCAGGTCCAATCATGGCCTCTGTTATCTTATCACCTTGTTGTGATAGATGAACCTGCCATGCTGCTTCCTGTCCTGTTTTACAATTCACCTGAGCACTCCCATGTATGCTCAAGTTCAGTACGGTCGTTCCAAGAGCAGCCCCAACTTGAGCAGCGGAAATGCTAATGTAGCATGATTGGCACCCACTGACGCTAATGCCACTATTTCCTACATTCATATATACGTAACTAATCGGTTTGCTTAGCTTTGGACATTGATATACAGTACAGTAGCTTGTGATATGTTTCCAAGGAATACAGCCAACTTGTCCCTGCAGCACAGTTGCAATATACAACAACGGATGTGCAAAATGTTGGGTGCACTTTTTGTAGATGCTGCTGTGGTGAATCCAGGTAAAAGATATTATCCTTCATTGATTCCCCTTTTAAATCTAGTCCAATCATAAGGGAGATGTACTGTAGATAATGAGTTAGAAAGATTTTTAAGCTTTGAGGTAAATGAGATATGGATTGTGCAAAAGTGACTGCAGTTCAGTATCAGTAAGATGTCCAAAATTCAGTGTAGTTGTACAAAACATTTGTGAACTCTGAGATAGCAGTAATATAGTAAAATCTACTTTGAGTAATATGTAGCATTACGCTGCAATCATGGATATAGTAGAGGGGTATACCCATCAAAACACAGTTTACACGCCTATAGATTTGAAGAACCGAGTTTGCTCAGTCTTTTAGATTTGCATTAAACTTTTGGACATAAATTCATAGTATAAATTAGACAAATCATTGAAAATAGACCATACCCAGCTTCATATATATATATATTTACCACTGCATCTCTGCCTACAGTAACTTGTGTAGGTATAAGTGGCTCTCACACTGTTAACTCAGTAAATCCTAAATAGCTCAGAATAACTAAATTTTGCACTTGGCATTAAATTCTGACATTTTGAGGTCAGATCTTATGTGTGTGTTCATGTGCAGGAATAGGTGTGTGTGTGCAGTTTGTTTACTACTGCTAGTGTTGGCAGAGCAGTGAAGCGCAGCTGTAACATTAGCCCCAACCTGTGCTCAGGGGGTTGTGACTTTTGGTTAGCCCTCCCTCTCTCTCTCTCTCTCTCTCTCTCTCTCTCTCTTTCTCTCTCTCTCTCTTCCTGTTTCGGCCCCCCAACAGTGCGCTGACATTTCAGCATTAGGGGTTCTGTCAGAGTGTGAAAGAATCAACCCTTACTGTCCTCCCTTAGCGCCCTAGGATAGCAGACTAAGTCTGACTGGTATGTGTGTTTTGTGTGTTTTCTGCACCAAGTGATGATGTTTTTCAGTCAATACTGCAGCCTGATTTGTATCATTGAGAATGAAAGCGCCTCGCTGCCTTTCAACCCCTATAAATCCACCCAAGATGATTCTATAACGGCATGTCAGAGTTCAAACCATACAATATTCTCACTCGATCCCTGGCTCTCCCTTCTCCATAAAACCAGTGCCCTGTTCAATCACATCACTTTGTAGCTATTCACACTCTGTCACCCAGCCCCATCTTTACCACAAATTCATGTGCTGGTCCATGCAGTGAGGCCTTACGGGTCATATGCAAAGTACAGTGTTCTGCCTGCAAGTATAATGTGACGCCTTCATTATATGTAGTGCCTATATGATACAAATTGGTTTCAAACTGTGGGTGCCCAGATGGACTACCAAAGGGCACAGTTGTGTGATGTAATGCTGCGGCAGATGAAGGTGTGTGTGCATGTGAGTATCCCTGTATTTGTCTGTGTGTGTGCACATTTTCATGTCAGGTTATCAAAGAGTATTGTGTTTATGTCAAGTATGATAAAATTAATGTGGTTTTGTTTGAGCGTTAGATAGGGCAGAGTATAATGTGTTTGGGCGCATGGCCCGGCTTGTCTTTTGCGCTTAGTGTCAAGATACAGTGCGCCTGCACAGACTAGGCTGGCACGGCTGGGCATGCCCCTTGCACCCCCACAGGGCTTTTGGAAAGTGCACATCTCACCAAAATGTCACTTTAACTACACTGAGCCACCCTAAACACAAGCAAGTGCTCTCTCTCTCTCTCTGTCTGTCTTTCTGATGCTCCTCCCTCTATTGTCCTCTTTCGCTGTCTCTCTCTTACTCATTCACACACAATCACAAATATCCACCGAAACATAACTTAAGAGGAGAAAAGGCAAATTTAAATGCCAAGCACGCTGTAATGTAATTAAAGAGTGGCTGTACAGTACATCCAGGCACTGCCATACCACATGTATGCTGATATATTAGTCACAGCTGTTACAGAAAATAAGTCTACTTGAGAAGCAGATTTGTGTGCATGAGTGGAGTTCCATAATCTTCTTGTATGTTAATGATGAGCAGTGGCATATATTGCCTCAATTCAGCATCTCAAATTCTATATGCATAGTTATGCAATTATGATTATAAGCATTTTACAAGCTGCTAAAGAGGTGCCAGGGGCCAAATAGGGAGATGAGGGAAATGCTACATAGGCCCTGAAAATAATTTGACGGTAGTTATTACAGTCTTATTGCTGGGGATGACATCTATTTCTCTGGCTGCTGACAGCACATCATCCTGACTTTCCTGTAATAGGTTTGGTTGGCAGATCAGGACTGGTGAGAATAAATTAGAAATGATTCCTAGAGTGCAGAATTAGGGGCTTTTTTCTCTCCACTTTTTTTTTTTTTTTTTAAAGTGGCACTTTTATGAAAAAAAAGGGCCATGTAATCAACCAGGCTAGACTTTGATTAAGCGGTAAAGTGAGGCTGTGGTTTTGACAGCTCATCTTGCATGTCTTCTTTCCTCAGTTTGGCAGAACCCCTTTCATACTGCTTCCTGTTTTACAGTTCTGTGCCTGTGTCATTTTTCATTTTCCCCATATTGTTATCTCACATATTGATTTGTATTATCCTCCTTCCTAGTGCAGTACACAGACTTTACAATAACTGCACTACTATTTGTGAATTTTGTTTCTATGAAGCCAATGATATTTTCATGTTTTACATGTGCAATACAGTATTACATATTAAAATTCCTTAGGAATGCAACACTTTTTGGCCATTTTTGAAATCACCATCAGGATTTCTACAGTCATGAAAATTCTGGAAATGTCATAGAATTTGAAAATGTATTTGCCAGGACCTGAAAAAAGTTGAAATATCCCCAAAGTTTTGGCAAAAAACATTGAAATGTTTACAGTAATACTGATGGTAATCTTTACTAGTTGAGCCAGAACCTGGGAAGGGGGGTCAATTTGGATTTTAATTTTAAGATAGATATGTATACACAGAGATGTATCTCTTGTAAATATATTTAAGTTTTAATTTTTTTTTATCATCTTTTATCATTTATCATTTTTTATCAGTAGTCATCCCACAAGAATAAACGATACAAAATGTATATTTGGCTTCAGTTCATCTAGTCATCCCTCAAATCCAGAGAAACATTGTACATCAAATATGTTGAATTCAATTCCCCATTCCCACCCCTGTCACCGTACCCACCCAGTGATAGGATCACAGATTATAAAACACGTTTAGATGGAAGAGGGAGAAATAAAGTACTCAATGTACTTAGTGCTCAAAGTACTCAGTACTCAAGTACTCAAACAAAGGAAAAAGGCAACAAAAAATAAAAGTAAAAAAGGGGGAGAGGGTGATGCTCACTACTCTAACAAAACATTTATGGGTCCCACCCAACTATTTATCAAGGACTACTTGTAGAGGATGATAAAAATCCAGAAAGGGTCTCTTAACAAAGGTTTGAAAGGACCCTTTGAGTGTGTATTTAATTTTTTTTCTAGCTTCAGGAAATACATAACATCCTTGACCTAGTAAGAGAAGGACAGAGGAGTGTGTTGCTTCCATTTTAAAAGGATCAAATGTCTTGCAAGGAGTGTAGTGAAAGCCATGACCACACAAGCTTTATTTGGTAAGAGAACGCTAAACCAAAGAGGGCACAGGCAGGTTCAGGGTCAAATTGGGTTTCAAACATTTCACTAAGAGCTTTGAAAATGCAGAAAGTGGAACTATTTGGACATAGCCAGAAGGTGTGCGTGAGGTCTGCTGTCTGGCTTCTACGCATAACAGATCTGTGTTCAGATAGATCTTTTAGATAGATATATCTCTATCTATCTGCACAATATGGCTACACAGATTATATGTCTGATAGATATATAACCTGTATGGCCATAGGGTGCAGCACTTTTAAGTCACAGTGATTCTGGACATTGAAATATCTTTATTCAGAGTCACGTTACTTTGATGCGGTGGAGGTGCAGGAAAAACTGACTTTGACGAGCGCCTGTTTTTCTTTCTTTTTTTTTTGTGAAGACTCAAGATTTGCCTGGTAAGGTGCTGCTGCTGTAGCTGTAACTGTTCCCAGAAGACTTCCTGAACTGTGGCATAGTGTGAAGTGCGTTCAAGGGCATATTGGCTGCTGTCACAGCGCTTAACGTTTTCTACCAGCCCGAGTTCAAAGCACGTGTGTGAAATGATAATCTTTGCTTCAAGTGATTGATCTCTTGTTTTTAAATTCAAATTGCCCCCCGGTGTTGCCTTTGAGTGTTACTATCTCTTCTCTCCATGTGTGTATGTGTGTGTCCGCGTACAAATCCATAATAAATGCTTTGCTTATCTAAATGGTGCCAAAGTTTGGATGGGTGTGTGTGTGTGTGTGTGTGTGTGTGTGTGTGTGTGTGTGTGTGTGTGTGTGTGTGTGTGTGTGTGTGTGTGCAAACTGACTGATTTTAGGATCTATACATGGGGATCAGTGTTTAGTAGCTACTTTAGGACTGTATGCTCATCTCAATGCAAATCTTCGCCTCTGTGTGTGTGTGTGTGTGTGTGTGTGTGTGTGTAAGTGCATGTGGCCTCCAAGTGTAAATCCCCACACTTGACTGTGTTTGATCTTTTATCTCCAAACCCAAAGTTTGAGTAGTACATTTTGTCGGGACTACGAAGAGATTAGCGCCAAGCCCAGAACGTATTGATCAAGATTATATTTGGAGTGCAGGGCTGCGAGAACTGGCGATCACGCGTTCATCGGTTATGCGGGGACGTATTTAAGTTGTAATTACTCAACAGTGTCAACTTTTATCCCACCACTAAACTTTGCTCCATCCACGTTCACTCTCCCTTCCACACCTGCATCCAGACAGCATTCTCCATATTCATGAGGAGAGACAGAGCTGTACACAGAATACTTATGGATGACCTGAGAGTAAGGGGCAAAAAACATCGGTGTCTCAGGGTGATGAAACAGATAAACACACCGACACAAAGTAAAATGCACTTTCTCCACCACCAGCATTGGACAGGTGAGCTGACCTGTATGCACAAACTTAGAATATAGACACACACAGCCTCATGTACATGCAAACACACACAACATTAGCACTTTAACACAATAGCAAACAGTCTAAAAGGCACACACATTATATACAACGCACATTAAAGCACACGTACAATTACTATCACTGCTGCTCCATGCATTTGCCACCATGTGGATTAAATCCCATTTATGCATATTTAACTGCTGTAGGATTAGAATTATCACTCTTGCCCAATTACTCTTTCCCCAGTGCCATTTACATTCTTGCTCTCTTCATTTCTCTCTCTCTCTGCATCCTCCTTTTCTCCATTCCATACTTCTCTCTTTTTCTCACTCCCTCTCTCCTCTCTCCCCTCACTCACAAGGTTATAGAGTGGTAATTAAATGAATTGAAGGATAGAGAGCAATCACATCTCTCTTAGAGCTGTATGATCAACGCCTTCTCCCTCTGACTCCAGAGCCCAAATCAAAGGCAAATGTTCTCTCTCCCCCTCTCTCTCCCTCTCTCCCTTCTGATCAATACATCCTAATGATTCAGACTTGTGAACTTTCTTATCTTGTCTCTATTAATATGCAAACATAATGGCACAGGAGTGAGACTGTAGCTAGAAAGAATCAGTTAACTTTCCTCTAGCTGTGGACACGCATCTGGAAGCAGTGTGGAGGTGCATGTGCAGAAACAGGGAAGAAAAAACGGCAGCAAGAAAAGAGAGGAAGTTTGACAGGATAGAGATGGTGAGAGAAAACAGCTGGTGAGGTCCAGCAGTGCTGTGTTTGCAGAAAACGCAGGCAGCTGGTGACCCAGAAACATCCTCTGCTCTCCCCAACACCCAAGCATGCTGCAATCACTGCAGGGAGAGAGTGGCTTCATATTCAGCTTCAGTTCCCAATATAGTGGTTAATTGCCAAATTCATAGTCAGAAAAACATAAAAGCAGGCTTGGAAAAGACTTGGATTGTACTATAGCAATGTCTTGCCTCTGTTCCAGCCTCCACAATACGCTACACCATGTGAGATAATAAAAAGAAAGAAACTACAGAATAAACCATGCAGTCTTGGCACGTGTAGAGCTTAGCCCCTTGGGTTGTTTACCTATTGTAGTACTTCATTTATGCATGTGAATTCATTAAAAAAGAGGCGAGTATTCGCTGCTTCTGTTTTTTTTTAAATATGCTGCTTAATTGCAAAATCAGAAGTAAACAGAGGGATAAATTGTACGTCTAAGCCTGTGAGGGATTTATGTTGTAGCATCTCAGCATTAGAGGATTATACAGTGGGATTGTTTACTTTGCCACTTTTGTTTTATCTCATTTCCACACAACTCCAGATAAATGTAGCAGATTAGATTTATAAGAAGTCATACTTTTAATACTGCTATTGTAGGGATGACATGCTGTATTGGATCCAAGCTGGCATAGATTCACTTTTTATTTTGTGTGTGGTGTAATTCTGCATTAGAGAGTGCACTAATTATTTTATTAGTACACATTTGGCTGAAAATATTGGCCAGTGTACAGTGAACAATTACTTGCCTGATTGTCTGTCCCAGAACGGCATTAGGAGAAGCTTTTGATTCCTTGAATAATCGACACCATCAGAGAGCTAAGTGCTTAATTTGATGTTTTATTGCATGATTTAATAAGGTTATAATAGATCCCCTATGCATATGCTCATAGGTCTATAATGAACAATGTTTTGTAGTCATAACTCTGTACAGTCACACTCAAATATCATAGAAATTCAGTTGGATGTGATTATTATGTGTGGAGTGCTATTCCATTACTTATTAATGAATCCCATCCAAAGATTCGGTTAAGCTCTATGAATCTTAACAGAAACTTTGATTTGATTCCCTTCCTATGAAAGTAGACATTCCATTTAGCAATTGGATGATGGGATGCCGTGTGCGACACTGCCACACAGAATGAGCTTCATGAATCTGCCTGAAAGGTGGGGATCACGATGACGGACCCTGACATTAAGCGTAGGGGCAATATTGAGACACTGATTAATCATGGCAATGGATGGAACACATTAAATATCAGTTTATATGCACACAGTTACATCTAGCCACTAGTGTATCTATTACCATGGCAACGCAGTTACCGGCTGTGGTTTCCAAGAAGCAATTTACAAATGTCCCCTCTCCTCCCCTCCCATATCTTTTTCTGTTCATCCCATTCTCTCCCTCTGACACTGTTTTTCTTTTGCGTTTCTTGCCCTCATTCTCTCATCTTTGGTCTGCAGTGCAGTGGTAGTTGAGGAGGTACATGGTATGAATAGCCTGTTTAATAATAGAAAAGCTGATATTTAGGCACATTGAGTGAGGAGTATATACGGCATACCTGCCTGTATCCTTAACTGCACCATTGCCCTTGTTTTTTATTTTGAAAGGCTGCAACTACTGATGATTTTCCTGGTCAGTTAATGTTTTTTTTTTATGGATTGATTAATGGAGAAATGTAAGCAAGCCTCTGTCACGGGGGAGGAAGGTGGAGGACCCAAAAGCAGGAGCCGCAGGCAAAAAATGCTCAATGAAAAAAAACAAGATTTAATCACTACAAAGAACACAAGGAACTAAGGCAGGGAGCAGGAAACAGAATGCAATACAGCACAGAACAGAACAGGACAATACAGCACAATGAACCGACCAAGAACAGAACTCAAACAGGACTTAAATAGACAAGAACTAATCATCAAACAAGACACACCTGGGGAAGGGGCTGGAGCACAAGACAGGAGAACACAGAGGATAGGCTGAGGGAAACACTGGGAGGGATCAGAACAATCAGGGATGATTAACAGACACAGGACAGGTGTGGCACAGGGAGGAGCAAACAAGACACAGCTGAAATCACTGAAAGGAACTAGGCAAAAGAAACTCAGGAAACAGATACAAACAAAACCATGACAGAAACACATGAAACAGAACCAAACAAAACACAAGCAACACAAAACCATGACAGCCTCAGTATTTTATTGATTTTAGTGTAGCTGGAATCAGCAAATATTTGGCATATTCACTTCATAAATGACCAGAAACATAAATTTCATTTACTGTAATTTAATTAACTCAGTGTCAATTGAGTAATCAGCTAATCATTTCAGCACTATTATTTTGCCCTTTTTTGCTCTATCTTTTGTCTCTTTCTCCCATTTCTGCATGTCCTCCCTGCTCTCTCTCTCTCTGCTCTGTCACCTCTCCTCAGAGGCTCTGATTTTGATGTCTTCGTCTGCCTTGGACCCGCTTCTTTGCTTTTCTCCTCCTAACTTTTTCCCCCTTTTCCTCATTCCTTCATTTTTTTTCCCCTCACCCCCGGCATCTCTTGTCTAGAGGCTGTATCTTTCTCATACACAGAGAAGTATCTCTCTGTGTTATTCTTTTGGTACACTCGTTTTCTTGCTTCCTCTGTGTAGGGCGAGCACGCTTTTCAGCTGAAGTCCTTATCAAGCGTGACTCACAATTCAGCTATTCCTACAGTGGAGCTTGTCATCTAGAGTCTCTCTTTCTTTCTCTCATTCTCTTTTTCTGTCATCTTACATATTATTATTTTATCTCTATTCAGCATTTCCCCCAGTTTTCTTTCCCTGTCTTTTTACTCTACATAATCTCGCCTTTCTGATTACCACCTCCCCTCTCTCTCTCTCTCTCACCAACATCCTTTTCTGCTCCCCCCTCAAGTTCTGTAAACATAAACATTTTGGGTCTCTGCCATCGGAGATATCCAGAGTGAGTCTGTCACCAAAATCATTTCAATGCTAATTTCCCTGGCATCTGTGATAAGTAAATTCACTCTGACAAACACACAGTCATCAGCTTCAGAGAATTGGGCCGTATTTTTTATTTTTTTTCCTTTTCTATCTTTCCCTCCCTCCGACTCGCTTTTCCCAGCACTGGGCCAGCAGGATCTGAGGCTAGTCACATTCAATAAACACACACACACACACATACACACACATGCACGCACGCACGTACGCATACATTTATTCTCAACACAAGGAACGAGCAAATAGTGTATTCACACACAACAAAGCATATGCACAAACACATACAGCAAGACTGTTGCATACACAGATACTGCACACACCAGTGCACACGTGCATGCGCGCACACATGTGTAAACACCGAGTCAGGGGCACACACACACACACACAAACAAACAAACACTGTCACAGACATACAGGGCACATGCAAGAGTACAAACACCTGGACAATGCTGGCAGTTCTACACTTTCCTGTGTACTTTCACACTTAGTATGAGTTGGATTGTTGGTTTCCATGCCACTGCCACTGTAATTTATATTCATTGATTGGGATTCATAAGTCATACACTGTTACTGGAACAGAATTTCATAGTGCAAGGTCAACCAATATGATGGAAAGATGTATTTCAATTCACACAAACCTCTATTTGAACATGCTTGAAAATTGTGCATGTCCCAGTGTGTATACACACACACACACACAGGAGGAGAGTGAGTGTATGTGGAAAACAAGAGTGTGAGAGGAAGAACAGTTCTGTCTTTTATGTCTCTGTGCTTGGCACAGAGCACAGGGATTCCAGGGGAATCCTTCTCCGCAATGCAGCATTGTACCGGGGAGTGAACCCCCACAGCCCTCAGACACACAGACGTGCACACGTGCAGCAGGCATGTCAGTAATGTGTTCCCGTTTCAGAGACAGAACGCTTCTTGTTTCTCAGAGGCACATCACACATGCTCAAGGAAATTATCAATTCAATTTATGATGAATAACTTGACAAATCAGCAGTTGTACATTAAATATCAAAGAGGTTCAGAGGCAGATAGATAGATAGACAGATAGATAAACAGTATGCAAATGCAACAGATATTTTACGTCAGGTAAACCAAGATAAATATACAGGATAAAAGGACATAAATATACAGGTGTAATATATACATAACACTATGCTATTTATAACAAGAATGCCTAATAATTACAATAAGAAGAAGAAGATGAAAAGTATATAACACAAAAAACAAATGGGATATACCTTTAAATACAAACAACTTGGATTATAAAATCATGCAGAAAAAATTTCAACACATTGAATAAACGATGGGAAAGAGTGCAGATCAATAGATTGGGGTATAAAATATAGATTACCTATGTTTATATACAACATATGTGTTTACATCAAATTACTTAGAGCATTACTTGCTTATTTAAGTATTGCAAATATTAGGATAATCATAACATGTAAGCATAACATTATGAAAATATAAAATGTAATAATGCTTATGTGAATTAAGTATAAAAATTAAGTATAAAATGGTGGAATCAAAGAACAAAGTGAAACCTAAATTTGATGCCAAAATTGACCAGCGTCAGCATTGACAAGCAATCAGAATCTCATAAACACACACACACACACACACACACACACACACACATAGAGAGAGAGACTCAGACTCTGGATTTCTAACCCTATCCATACATCCATCCATACATACATACACATGTTCTACAACATTGGCTTTCCCCCAGCTGCTTATGCATCTGCCAGCTGTATTCACTGCTGATTCACTTGTGAAATCTGAGGATAATACTAAAAAACAAAGCAAGGACAAGCACCAGGCGAGTGCCTTGTGATGAGCAAAGCTGGGAAAATAGGCTTTGGAAGGCTTGGCAATGCAGAGCACTTGAATTTGGTGTGATTGTCTCCCCCATTCACTGTGATGGATAAGTGCACGTCTCAGTTTTGGTAACAGATTTCGCTGCCCTCTCTCAGGAACAAAAACTACCCTATGTACTGGGAGAGGAGGATAAATCTGCTGGGGTTGTTACTAAATTTGTATCTGCTTGCCAGATGGCAGCAGAAATGGTTTGAATTGACAAAGACAAACCATAATATAGCATGCGTATACAGTCTGGTACTACAGCATGATGTGTATGGCTCACTTTGCTTTGCTGAGTGTTAACACAATATGTTTTTTTTTTTTTTTAACCAAATTTCAAGTGTGTAAGATGAAGAATTTATTTATGTTCCCTCTATGTATACTAAAATATTCCAGTGATAATATATGACTGTAGTAAGACTGACATGTGACCTTTCTTTCTTTCTTTCTTTCTTTCTTTCTTTCTTTCTTTCTTTCTCACCCAGTTCACGCTAAGTGCTTTGGCAACAAACAACTTTCTCTTGCCATACCAAGAAAGGCAACTTCAGTTGAATTGAGACTGACACCTGGAGGGATTCACACACGCAGACACACAGACACACACACACACACAGACACACACACACTCACACACACATAAAACACACATGTTTAGAACATGGTACATTTGCAGCCCTCAAAGCAAACATGTGCACACACTCACATACACGTTCAAACACACAAATTGTCTCTCTTTCCCTCTGTAATTCCCTTCAGCAGACACACATCCAGTATACACACAATCTCTCTCTCATACTCTTTATGTAACTTTACCTCTCCTCTCAGCTCTCTCTCTCTCTTTCCCCTCCCTCCTCTGCTTCTTACACCATGCCTCTAAGACCTTCTGTCTCTCCTGTCTCATTCTTTTTCCATCATTACTCTCTCTCCCTCCCTCCACATATACTTTCTTCCCCCCCATCTCTTTTTTCCAGCTCTCTTGTCTCTCCATCTCCTCCCCTCCCTTTTCTCCTTCCTCCTGGAGGGTCTGTCTAACACCACAGGGATCAGGGGCCAGGAACTTAATATCTCCCACCTTGTCATGCCATGGGGAGGCCACAACCCAAGCTTTCTTGTGTTTACACATTGATCCTCCTCTCTACCCTGACACATAGACAGGAGCAAGGGAGTGTATGTGTTTTTTTGTGTTTTTTGTATTGGAGACCTATGCTCGTGTGTGCTGGTGTGCACACAAGAATTTGGTATTTATTTAATATATATACTACTGTAGCATAGTTCATTGTGTATGTGTTCTTCTTTTGCTACCCATGTGAGAAACAATACAAGTCATAGACCTTGGCATGTGGAAAATTTTGCGATATAAGATAATTTTGTGCATCCTCACTTCTTTAAAGACCTAGTTCAGGATTGATACTCAGCCTTAGTATTAGTCAATGGAAGAGTCCCTACAAATATGGTTAGACAAAAATGTGTGTGTGCGCACGCACGCGTATGTGTGCGTGTGTGTGTGTCTCTGTGGCTGTGCCCAGTGTGTCTGCGTTCTGTTTTTGCTGCCTGTGTCTGCAGCCCTAGACACCACTGTTAATTTAGGATACTGGCTGTGTGGGGGCGGCGGGGAAGCTCCACTGGGAAATGTGGACCTCCAGGAAGGAAGGGGAGCATGTCTGGTCCTTTACCCTGGTTAAGTCACTCATAGCTGGGGCCAGAGATGGGGCTACTCAGCTGCCACCCACCCCCACCCCTCCACCCCTCTTGGGAAGATCCAGAGAAATCCAGGGGCGTTGTGTCTGGTCGCCACCCCAGCATCCACACTCCCAGCTGGGATCAGACCTCTGAGGCATCGGCTGACTGAGCTGGAGCGAGGTGATAAGGAGAGAAAAGGGAGGGTGGGTGGATGGTTACAGAGACATACTGTAGAGTATGACCAGACGGAACTGAAAGATGAAGAAGGTTAGAGAGAAAAAAGAAAGGAAGGGAGATACACAGGAAATAATCAATGTCTTTAAATGTATCTGTGGGTGAGATCAGTCAGAAAAGTGTGTGCACAATGGAGACGAAGGCCACAGAGTCGATTCAGACTTGCTGTGCCAGTTGCTTGAACAAAGATGGAATGGCTTATGTTGTCCCTGCCCCCTGAATGCACACACTGCAACAGAGTGCGGTTTAGACTCTGTGAACTTTATCACTCCTCACAGGATTACAGTTTATTATATTCAAAGCAGTTTACAAAAGCACCTTTTACCCTTTTTTTTAACACATCAAGGCATTGCAAAGAAAGAAGAAGAATTGATGCAAAATATGACTTAAACTTAGAACTTCCGTTACTCTGCACTCATGCTTGGATTAGACTGCTTATTATATTGAAATTGTAATGATTTGTCAAAAAATCCCTGTCATGTTAAAAAAAAAAAAAAATGAAAGAGGGCTTTTTTTAAAGCTGAATATGACAAGATTGGTTTAGCCCTAACTTCCTGTATAATCACAATATACAAGTCAGTTTGTGAATTATGACTGCCATATGTGATATCTACCTTCATGACCTTTAAATTACTTAAAGCAGGGCAAGTATATCTCTGGGTGCTATTCTGGTAATTTTTTTTTTTTTTTTTTTGTTTTCCATGTCAGTGTTAGTCTGCCACACAAACCAAAGATAAGGAGAGATTTAAGCAATACTGAGGGACCTTACTTAGAGTGCATGCACACATACCTCCACCCACTAAACAAACACCTGTCCTTTACCAAGGTCACGTTATTTCAGCTCATTTTCCCCTCCCCATCTCCCACTTTCTCACCTTAATTTCTTCATCAACAGAAATTAATTACACATCACTCTAGATTGCCTCTGTCAGCTAGGAAAGCAGTGAAGGTGGTTTTAGTGTTTGCTTTAGCCAGGTGATTTTTTTTTTTTTTTTTTTTTTCACTTTGGAATGATTGGCTTCAGAATGTAATTTTAGTGGCAAGGTCTGAAGGTTGAAGTTGATGTTTGTGCTTTGTTTGGTTTCTGCTGCCTAGTTACATCCCATTAGCTGTCCATTTTGTTTCTTCCATTTCTTTTTCTCTCTTTCTAGCTTGCGTTCTGTAATTGTAGTGTTAGTTGTGCCCTTCAGTCTTTTCAGTTTGCTTTATTTTCCCCCAACTGGGTATGCATCTGTCCTCTACACTTTTAGCACAACTTCCTGTGACAATGTTTGTACAGTTCGCGAGTATGTGTGTGTTTGTGTCTTTTAGTTGTGCTCTCCTTGTAGAAAGTAGAGTGATGCAGCAGGATGCTGCTGTAGCAGGGATGTGGCTGCAGGCTTTCAGTGCCATACATTGTCATTGTCAAAATGTCTGAGTGGGTGTACTGTCTACACACACAACTGTTTCACATACATACACGCGCGCGCACACACACACACACACACACACACACACGCACACACACACATACACTTAAAAGTGTGATGGCAGTAACTTGAAAGTTGTTGACTTGAGCGAGTTGATTTGACTTGATTTTTAGTTTAATATATATTCCATCAAATGCCTCTTTAGAGGACACCTCATCTCAACTGACACCTTATCTAGGACACGGAAACTCTGCAACTTCCTATATTTCACTTCCTCTCAAACTTTTCTGTTTTTTTTTCTCCTCACTCCCTTTATCCCCTCCCACTTTCAGAAGCAGTGAGTGACGTGAGATAAAGAGCAATAAAAAATTTTGACTCACACCCTTGCATTGTCATAGAGAAACCCCTTAAAGGACAGGAGGAGAGGAGGCGCGATGTTATTGGTTATAGCTTCAGTACTGCACAAGATCAATATGAACCCTCAAGAAAGAGAGCTCAGAGGAGTAAAATACAGCAGTAACGGGTCTCAATCACTTACCATCTGACTACAACCTCTGTTGTTACCAATCAATATCACTGCTCTTTCAATAATTTATTATGGTGGCAGATTGACTGTTTTCTTCATCTTCTGTGAAATCTAGAAAACAAGATTTTTTTTTTCCAGCATGACCTATGAATATTGTCGCCTGGTTAAGTTTATTTTTAAATCTGATAAAATCTGATAAAATCTGATGAAATCTGATATATCACTGTTGTAATTTTTGTCCCTTGTTTCTATTCAGTATTCTCTCTCCATGACCTAAAGCACAAAAAGCCAAGTAAACCTAGACTACATTTCTTCATTATGCTGTCTACTGTGCCAAAAAATATTGCTGTTGTTTTAGTATGTGCGTTGAAACAGTTCCCATTGAGGCTGAGTTTTAGCAGTCCATTTCTTTCCTAGCATGACGTCTCTGGCACCAATTCTTTAAGACTGCCCCAAGCAAGATGTTTCTCAACTGTGGGAGCGCCAAAATATTATGATAAAATGAGGGATAGTGCAAAAAAATTCCCACAATATGTTACTGGGCCTGTGAACTGGACAGTTTCCAAATTTGTATCTTTACATATGCACAATAATGCAAGTATTGAAAATACTGCAGTTAAGGCAATAGTCTGTTTAAGGTTGTGTTCACACTTTTTTTTCTTTGCTGCCACCATCTTTTTTCTTTTTCTTTTTTTTAAACAGACTTTTATTAGTTTTCAGCTGGAACACAAGTTATACATTTTGCCATCATATCAATAACACTGACAGATAAAATAAAGTGCATTAAAAGAAAAAAAAAAATGCCATCCATCTATCTCTCAACTAACTGCCCCCCTCCACCCTGACAGTACACATAGAAGCTTCCCTCCATATTGTCCCACAAGTGTACACATTGGTAATTAATGTAGCCATAGTCACACCAGCTTCAACATTCCACAATAATAAGCAGTGATACATCAATTTGAGTTAACAACACTAAAACATGACAGTATTTAAGCAAAACAGTGAAAAAAACACCTATGAATCCATCCTGGATGGCAAAGGAGGCCATATTTCAGAAAAGGACCTCTCATTACCCTTCAGAACTGCATTGATTCTTTTATGTGGGAGGACTCTGAATATTTCTCAGTGCCACAATGTGACAGTAGGTGGCTTATCCTTAGTCCAGTTAATCAAGATACATTTTCTGGCCAGTAATAGCAATTTATCACATAATTTGAACTTCAAGGGGGTTAAAGTCACTTCCTTTGATGGGAGCCCAAGAATGAAAAAAAAAACTGGGTCTCTCTTAACCTGTTCCTTAAAGATTCCATTCAGTTCTTGGGAAATTGTACCCCAAAATCTTTTAATCAGTTTACGTTGACAGAAATAATGATAGTGGGACCCAGTCTCTCTTTGACACTTATTACACAAAGGTGAGATCCGACGGTCCATCTTGTTTAGTATGTAGGGAGTTGTGTGTAGACGGTGTAGTATTTTATATTGTGTCTCTCTCAGTCTATTACATGTAAAGGTGGATCTGAACACTTTCATCCTTAGTATGCTCAGTCTCAAGATCTCCCTCCCATTTCTGTGCAATGTTTGTTATATCACCTGGGTCAAGAGAATATAGCAGTTCATAGAAGGAAGAAATAAAATGCACCATCTTTTCTTAGTGAAAAAATGCATAGTCAAAAGCTTTTTTTGGGCTGATAACATAAAACAAAAATGAATAATGAATAAAAAAAAAAAAGCAGTTGATGTCACCAGGGATTTTTCTGAAAAATTCAATTTGTCTCAACTTTGTTTCAATATTCAATAGGCACATCCCCTTGGATTCCATGTAAATATAAATGATAGCAGCTGAGAAGACAAGGCTACGTATAAACACAGCCTAAGGCATGTACATGATGCCATAAATTGGCTTCTCATTATAATTTTGTTTACATGACTGAAAAACTTATTGCAGCTATTTTTTAAGAGAATTTAGAAATTATCCTTCCACTTTCAATTAGAATAACTGCGGACTGACTGCACATACCTGTCCTGCCACCTTTAGATCATTAGAAGGAATTCATCAACCAGAATCTGTACTGTATGTGAATGATAGATAGCAATGAACTATCACCTTTAATTTAGCCCAGTGCAGACAAGACAACAGTTCCCTTCTGCTACCTTACCTATAACAGGCTGGGCCCAGTGTGACAAAGGTGTATGTCCTAATAATGCCTTGAATGAAATGAGGTCCATGGGTCATCTGTACTATGTAAGGATGTACATTTAGGATTTTTTTTGGATTAAATTAGCAATCAGTTATTGATGATTGTTCTGGCCAGACCTGCAACAGGCATTCCCACACGTGCTGCACCACACAGCCTACTTTAACTAAACTATCTACTGATACTGATGAGCGTGGACAGAATAAAACAAATAAAGCACAAAATTAAATAAAGGATAATAACAAGTAGCTAGGCTGATCAGACAGCATTATTAGTATATGTAGAGAGGAGTAATGAGAAATATTCTCATCTCTGTAATGCAACCAGCAGACAAAAAACAAACAAACAAAAAAAACAAACAAACCTAAAGTCAGTAACTAGCTTAAGTTGTCAGTAGGCTTAGCCTAGACACAGTATTATTGGGAATTTGCTTTACTTTAGAAAAGTAGAAAAATAGGCTATAATCCTTGGCCACAGAAAATTAGTGGCTCCAAAAGAACAAAAGAATCTTGGTCTCATCAGGCTCGTTGTGAAATTGTGCTTGTATGACACATCACTGTTCGCAAAATGCTTCTTCACTTTTTTGAGTGAAATCCTCCCACTTGGTGCTTCTCTTATAGCGACGCATTTTCTCATGTAGCATGTACTAGGGCCCAGAGGTGTGGAGAGTCTGTTGTAAGATCTCTCCTTTGTGGGCGATGTCACTGTGGCTTTTACCTTCCAAAGTAGTGCCTACACAAACAACCTAAAACAAACCTGAAATCCCTTGATCATTAAGGATGATTGATGTGACACTTAACAATAATCGATCATTGATTTTTCATGAGCATCCCTATTTCTATGTCTTTTTATATTATTCAAAAGATCCATTGTTGACTGATGATGAAGTGGCTTATCTGAGAAATTTCTGACTCTTGCAGTTCAAGGAAAGATATTCTATTACAGAAACTCTTCTCTCCTGCTTGCCTGTTCTGCTGTGATAATGTCTACATTTACCATGAATATGCTGTTATGTTGAAAGTCAGGCTGACCCAAAGAGTGGCCTGTTGAGCAGGGTAATCCCATTGTGCAATTAAAAGCATCTTTTGTGGGTGCCCGTGGCTCACCTGCTAGAGCACGTACCACATATCAAGCACTGCAGCAGCCCGAATTTGATTCCAAGCCGAGCCCTATGCTGCATGACATTTGTCTCTCTCTCCTCTGCCATTCCTGTCTCACTCTGCTGTTGCTATTGTATAGAAGCAGAGATGAAAAGACATTTTTTTCAGAAGTCATTTTTTGCTACTTATACTTTTAATATTTTTTGTGAATCACTCACAAAGCCTTATTTACATGACAAAACAATCATGTGCAAAATGTGCATAATAAATAATAAGGAACTTAATACAGTCAGACTCCTTTTTCTCAAATTGTGGGTTTTGGTGTACCTACTACATCTACTACATCTAATACAGCTGGGCTAGATCTGTAGCTTCTATTTTCATTGGACTATACAGCTGTTGGTTGCATAGTTGACTCACATAATGAAGCAATATCACATGAGAAGGAGGGCCGTTATACTGCATGGCTGTTATTTGGTCATAGGCACAAGGCCACAGGCCAAGTGCTGAAGATAATCATGTTCTACAAATGTCATTTACTAGTTAATAGTTATAAGTGACATCAGATTCTGATTTATTTACATAATCAATTTTCTGCTCTGCCAACACAGATCGTTTAATCAGAATTCAAATTTCAACTGAACTGAACAATTGCCTGACTTCAGGCTAGCTTGCCTGAAGGTTTGCACATGGATCTTTGATACTGAGAGCATAGTTTGTAAGACAGCGTTCTGGGCAACGTTACTGTGAGCCTAACCATCACCATAGCCTGGGAGGCAGTGCTGGCTTACAGAAACCAGTTTGGATAGAAATGCAGGAAGCAGTAGTACCCATGTTTCTTTTTGCCCCCTCATCCTCTCTTTACCATCATTCATAATTGAATTCCAATGTTTTTGGAAATGTGTCCATCTTTTTGATGTCATAGTGCAGTTTGTTACCATGTAGATGACGGCAGTTAATGCAATTAATGGTTATTACACTTAAGTGTATGTATTTGCCAGGATTTTGCATAGTATAGTCATTTATCACCATGTCAGTAAAAAGAAATGTATACATATACCTGTATCACTGAAATACATTTTTCATATTGATATGCTATCAATATGCAGTTGCTAAATATAACAACTTTAGTTGTTTATAATGAAAAACACAATTATACAATTTTGCTCAATTATTCAAACATACAATTTAGAAAAGTTCAACACAACCAGCAAACTGCAGCAGAACAGTTTTTAATGCTGAGCTGTATCTGGGCGGGAGCAAGTTTGGATACGCAAATGTTATGCAGCAGTGGAGTGTAGCGCAATATTTAGTGAATTAGGACCTCTGTCTTTCTCTCTGCCTCTGTCTGTCTGTCTGTCTGTCTGTCTCAAGCTTGGGTTGTATTCATTAGATATGGGTAGATGCGAATCCTCCAGATGATTCTCTTCCTATTAACAGTAATTTTAGCGTTGACTAAAAACTTAGCAAAAGTTAAACACAATCTTTGTATTTATCTCTCACACAGGCACATTCAACCTCTTCCCCATTCTAGCCATGCCCTTCTTTTGTGCCATTTTTTTTTAGCACTACAGTTTATGTAGTTTATTCACTCAGTGTGTCAGCTTCAATCCGGCCCCCCTGCCCTGCCATTTGAAAGCCTACAGTATCTTGAGGCCCTCAAGGATAGCAAACAGTCAAGACCTTGCCCATCATTACATTATACAGCTAATGCAATAACAGTTAGGGGGAGGAAGCACGCCAGCACACTCACTGCAGGCGACAAGGGTTCTGTTTCTGTGTATACATCATTGTGTATGTGTGTGTGTGTGTGTGCGTGCGTGCGTGCGTGCGTGCGTGCGTGCGTGTGTGTGTGTGTATGTATGCGTGTGTGTGTGTGTGTGTGTGTGTGTGTGCATTTGTTTGGGCACCTGCACATTTATTGGGGCTGAAGGAGGTAAAGACTGTGTGTGTATGTGTGTGTATGAGGGTTTAATGAAGCACTCTTAACTCAGCACATTTCTTGCGGCATGGGCGACTCAGGGGCAAGGCTGTCAGAGTTTGCATGAGTACCCTGCCAGAAGATTGCATTAGTTCCACACTGTAATATTAAAGCAAAGAGAGGAGACATCACCGTACTTGCCAATCCTACTCCCATAATCCCATTTTTATTGGATAGCCTGACACTGTGTGGTGGTTAGGGTTGTGATATTTCTCTGCACATGCACACACACCTGCACATGTGCATTCTCTCTCTCTCTCACACACAGAAACCTCACGACTCGCCAAAGTTCGATTGCTGGGCTCAGCCAAGTGTGGCAAGACGCTTGGTTAATATGTCACGAGGCCAGATCAATGCCATTCCTGTCGAACTTCAGAATTGCTTTTTTTATTGTTATAGATCAAGGGGAAAGAAGCCACAGTTGAGCACTAGATATTGATAATGCACACCATCTAATATCTCTGTTATCTTTACCCTATAGTTTACATCAAATATATGTGCATGTCTGTATAGGGCATTCTTTGCTGAGCAAGTTAATATAACTTACCCCTTAGGGGTCCTTGAATAGGATCCAGGCTGTTTGCAGCATATAAGAAACGGTTTAATTTCGCTATTATGCATGCTGGGATAGGCCCTGCAACCTTGAATAGGAACAACAGGATATGGTGAATGAATGAATGAATGAAGGATATTATTTCCTTCCTTCGATATTAGCACAGTGCAGAAATGTATAAAATGACTGTTTCAAATTAAGGTTTAATTTCTTCCATCTTTTCCCCCCAGTTGGGGGGCTTTTGTGGGAGTTTTTTCCTGCCTGCTGTGAGTGTTTTGGTCAGGGGGTGTTTTGTTTTCTATAAACTGTTGGCTTGTAAAGACCTTTGAGACTGTAACTGTGATTAAGGGCTCTAAATACACTTAAAATTAGATTATGGTCTGTACTAGGTCATAACTAACTACATAAATCTTAGGCAATGTTCCACATGACATAATGGGGCATGAAGTTGTAAAAGCCTTACAAGTATCCCATATGCTCCAAAACTTTGAATAAGTAACATCCTTAATCACAGTGAACATGTTCTGGCTGCACAGACTTTTATAGTCAATCCAACATTTTTTTTTTTTTTTTTTTTTTAGTAAATGTTTGAGCTTTTGCTGCTCCCTCTGTCTCCAATTGATTTTTGTTGAGTAGCTCCAGTCTGTATTTGCATGATCAAGTTGTCAAACATTCCGTTTCACCTTCGCTGAGAGGCAGCTCAACCAAGGCCGTCATGCTCTAAAATCAGACTGAATTATGGAAAAATTGTCAGATAGGTAAATAGAGTGATAGGAAGAAGGAGAACAAGAGCGGGACATAGATCAAACCAAGACTACACTACGAGTTGAATACCAATAGATGGACATTATGCAAGAGGCGTATGTGGATGTGTGTGCAATCAACATTACACCTGTGCATCTCTGTATCTCTGTGTGTCTGCTTGATCTGCTTGTATTTTTGACTGTGTGCGCTTGGGCACGTGCATGCAAGTGCATGTATCTGCTCATTACCGGGAAATCCTCATCAAAAAGCACTGAGCTTCGACCACCTGCACCCAGTTGTCAGCCAGCCGGCG